>NC_072739.1:18542354-18674453 GCF_026930045.1 Uloborus diversus
AATTTGTGCTTCCTGACGCTGGTATTTATTATTTTACTTTTCACCACAAAGGTTTATGTAACTTACTTGATAGTTTGTTTTGATTTTTTCCTCACCTTCAATTTACAAAGTTTGAACAGAACACAATCTGTGAGGTCCGCTAGTGTCAAATAAAAGTACATGAAATTGTCTTTAAAGTGAGTAGTTAGAATACTTTTTAGCTCCTACAGAACTTGAGTTACATTATTTTAAAGACCTGATAACAAATCGAAAAAAGAAATTCAAAAATTACGTACCCATCAATTGTGAATGACAGATGGGTGATATATATATATATATATATATATATATATATATATATATATATATATATATATATATATATATATATATATATATATATATATATATATATATATATATATATATATATATATATATATATATATATATATATATATATATATATATATATATATAAAATTAAGCAAACAGAATTGCAAATATTAAACAAATTATAAATAATTATTGATGAGAAAAAGGAAAATTGCAAACACTCTTAAGTAGAAAAAGATAAAGTATGAATCCAGAGCTCATCAGCCGTGGAAAATTCATTAAATATGGTCAAAAGACCAAAATTTTTAACTAAGAACTAAAAGAGAATGTTTAAGCTCCAGTACATGCAATATAGAGTAACAATGGGCAAAAGCACCACTTGTTAAACTAAAAACAATAAACTAGAGCTCAAACCTAAAACTAAAAGCAGGGGGTTTCGTCTCGACTAATTAGGAAAACAAGTTCCGATAATTAGCCTTCCACGGGACAGTACCTGCCTATAACAAAATTGTCTTACCTTGAAATCCACGTAAACTTAGGCCAATCCATTGTTCAACCTGATAAAAATACATTCCAGTTGTCAACGTAACATTAAAAACATAAAACCATATCCAGAAATCAATCCATAAACATACCGAGTCGCCTATTTCCCACGTGTAAAAAATTCATCCACCCCGGTGATTCATAAAAAATGGTTTGTCACGGTTGTATCATACATTTACACAGTTAAACAGTTTCAAAAGAAGCAAAATGCTCATCGAAGGCTATACTTAAGCAAATGTTTTCAACTAGATTTTTAGGGAAGTTATTATTAAAAAGTAAGTTTTTGAGTACTGAAATTTCTTGCTTAAATGCAGAGATGGTATTGCAAATTCTTTTTATTCTGATAGCTTGCGAAACAATAATAACTGAAGCTAGTGTTCATTTTGAGGGTAACTTTTGAAAGCAACATCATCTTGTTTATCTTAATAAATGTCTTTCCTGAAATCTCTGTTATATTGGACAAACTAGGAATTCACTAAATATTCGTATCAACAATCACAGACATGATATACTTTCGTTCAAAAACAAAGAAGACAAAGAACTTCAGCACTTTCAATTTCAGTTTTGATAATATTTCTATTTCAATTCTAGGTTTTGAACACTCTTTGGAGAAGAAACTTTCAATAGAATCTCATTTTATTCTGCAATTCAAATCTATTTTCCCTTATGGGTTAAATTCTTTCCTTGATAATAAATTATATACAGCATACCATAACTCATCTAAAAATCTTTGTATTTATTCACTGTTTAGATTTGGAAATAATACAAGTACTTCTCGTTTTAATAGAGGATCAGGAAAATCCCCTCCTCGTTTCTGCATTTTTTCGCCCATTGATATTCTTGATAAGCTTGAAAATTCATTTTGTCATTCTTATGACACAGAATATGTTAGGAAATTTCTTTTTAGTCTAAAACTTAAATTTCTAAAAAAACTCAAAAATTTCCTTCCAAACTACCTTTTTAAAAATTCACACTTTGAATTTCTTTGTTATGATCTTCTGATCTACAAAGTTGGTTCTACTCAACAATATCAAACCTACTACTGTACTTTTAGTTTTTTGCAAAAATCCTTCGACTATTTAAACTTTTCAAAACTACACAATAAACTTTTGGATTTTTTTCCCATCAAGGATCTACAAATTGTCTTCAGCTACAAATTCAATCCTCCTTTCTCGAAAAAAATTCTAAACTATCAAAAGGTTGCTAAAAACTTTGATAAATATTTGAACTTTGATTGTAATTGTGCTAATTTCTCTAATTCCATCTTCTTCAACTCTGATCTTGGTCATATTCTGACCGGTGATTTGAATTTTTTACAGAAAAAAAAACTCATTAAACTTTTTAGTTTGGGTACTAAATATCGGCCTAATTTTCGTATTAATTTCCTAAAAGCTTTTAATAAGCTTACATTTGAACTTGAATATTTTTTAAGAAAAATCTCCTATTGTTTTAATGTTCCACTTAATGCATTTCTTGAATATAGACACCACTTTTTAATTGAACTGAACTCACGTTTACGTGATATTGTTAACACAGAATCTTCATACTTCCATCTCTCTGCTGATGAAAAGAATGCCATTAATGAGTTTAAAAAAGCCTTTGTCTTTACAGTTGTTGATAAAGCCAGTTCTAATTACTCTATCTGCTGCAAAAAATTATATGCTAATATTTTGAAAAATGAGCTAGAAAAAACAACCACTTATGTTTCCTCCAAACTTAATGAATCCTCCATCATCAAAAAATTTGCTGCTGCTTACAAACTTTTTAAATTGCAACGTCCTGATTATGTTAACTTACCTTACTTATATGCAATTCCAAAATTTCATAAAACACCTGTTGGATTTCGCTTTATTTGCTCTGCCACCAACACCATCGGAAAAAATCTGAGTGTAAAGCTCGAACAGTTTCTCAAAAAAATTCTTGAACAACTTAAACTTCAACAAATGAATTGGTTCTGGATTGTTAATAATACTGTTGAAGTGATCAATTTACTTAATATGCTTGATATTAATTACTTAGAAACTTTTCATTTTGAAAACCTCTTCACCAATATCCCATTCATTGAACTTTTTTCCTCTGTATCAGAACTTTTTAATTCGGTCAAGGATTCCCTTGATTTTAATGAATTGTTTTTTCTTGGTCTTTTTAAATTTTGTATTTTCAATAATTTTTTCAAAAATGGTAATTCATGTTTTCTACAAATTAATGGCATAGCAATGGGAGCTAATTTTAGCTCTACATTAGCCAACCTTTTTCTTTTATATTATGAGAGAAAATATTTAATTAACAATCCTTCCTCTACACCTCTTTGTTGCAGATACATTGATGACCTTTTCTGTATAAATTTTCCTAATTTTTCTGAACTTAGCAAAACTATTTATCATAGTTCCTTAACGCTCAAAAAGACCAGTTCAAATCAAAATAGTTTTAATTTCCTGGATATCAACATACAAATTGACTCAAATTGTTCCACTACAATCTATGATAAAAGACGCGAATTCAATTTCACAGTTAACAGCTTACAAGATTTTTCCTCCTGCTTAAGCAAAAAAGTTTTTATTGGCATTATTGTTTCGCAAGCTATCAGAATAAAAAGAATTTGCAATACCATTTCTGCATTTCAGCAAGAAATTTCAGTACTCAAAAACTTACTTTTTAATAATAACTTCCCTAAAAATCTAGTTGAAAACATTTGCTTAAGTATAGCCTTCGATGAGCATTTCGCTTCTTTTGAAACTGTTTAACTGTGTAAATGTATGATACAACCGTGACAAATCATTTTTTATGAATCACCAGGGTGGATGAATTTTTTACACGTGGGAAACAGGCGACTCGGTATGTTTATGGATTGATTTCTGGATATGTTTTTATGTTTTTAATGTTACGTTGACAACTGGAATGTATTTTTATCAGGTTGAACAATGGATTGGCCTAAGTTTACGTGGATTTCAAGGTAAGACAATTTTGTTATAGGCAGGTACTGTCCCGTGGAAGGCTAATTATCGGAACTTGTTTTCCTAATTAGTCGAGACGAAACCCCCTGCTTTTAGTTTTAGGTTTGAGCTCTAGTTTATTGTTTTTAGTTTAACAAGTGGTGCTTTTGCCCATAGTTACTCTATATTGCATGTACTGGAGCTTAAACATTCTCTTTTAGTTCTTAGTTAAAAATTTTGGTCTTTTGACCATATTTAATGAATCCTCCACGGCTGATGAGCTCTGGATTCATACTTTATCTTTTTCTACTTAATAGCTGTTTGCAATTTTCCTTTTTCTCATCATTAATTATTTATAATTTGTTTAATATTTGCAATTCTGTTTGCTTAATTTTATATTTACTTGGCTTTTTAGTTTTGCTGCGTTGCGTATCTATGGGCTCTTGGTGTGGTCTTTCCAATATTTTTCACTTTTATTATATATATATATATATATATATATATATATATATATATATATATATATATATATATATATATATATATATATATATATATATATATATATATATATATATATATATATATATATATATATACGTATATATAACATTTCTAAAGGTTCAGAAACACATAATGAATTTTCATCTTGAAAACTATATCAGGAGATTAAATCTTTCTCTACCTAGACGGGACAAAGGCCCGTCAACCCGTGAAGCTGGTTACGCAATCCTTGGAGTATTTTCTAAAGTGACTGTAATAGCATTGATTATTTATTTGCTTCATCGATATAATCGCAAAACCACTTCAAAGCCTAGTGATTGATGAAGACTGTTGCTGTTGCTGTTGCTTATTGCCTTGTGCCAGCTAGGCTGGCAATTTGGAATGCGCTGCTTCACTTTTCTAACTGTACCGTAATTTGATGTGAAGTCCGACTTCCACAGTACACACATGCCATTAGGGCCCGTGTATAGGGTAGGCAACCATTCACAGCATAACAATACATTCATACAAAGGAAGGACAAGGACAGGAGAGAGAAAGTACATCCATGCCGGAGCCGGGATTCGAATTCGGGATCACCTCATCGCAGTCAGACTCCTCTGACCCCTAGACAAGGCGGGCAGCGATGAAGCCTGTAAAAATTAGATATCAGACTAAGAGTATTGAAGCTCTGATACGAAGGACTTCTAATAGGACGTCTAAAATGTCAAATTTTTTCCTACCTAAATGTGACTAATTACAAGCTTTTTGCCATCTTTATAGAACTGACAGCAACTTCGTTTGCTATTTTTATAGAACTAAAAGTAAACCCTTTTTCTACTTTTATAGATTTTTTTTTTTTGCTTCCTTGTTCGGGTTAAAAAAACTATCTATCTTGAGTAAATATTATGCAAGTGCTTTTTTCATTTTAAATTTAATAGAAAGCAACACGTTTCGTATTCGCAAGTATTATGACATCACTTATGAACGGCCTCCCTTACCGTCGAAAAAACCACACAAATAGAGAAAAAATGAAAAAAGGGACAAAAAAATTATTTTTCCTCGTCCACCCGTTATCGAGACATAAGGTTAGTCATATTTCATATTACATATTACATTACATACTATATATTACATTACATATTACATTAAATATAAGGTTTAAATCGGCAGAAAGTTTTAAGGAAAGCATTAAATTTAAAGGTTTGGCCAGAAATTGATCACGCAATTTTGCCGTCTGCATCTATATGAAAATCTTATAAAAACGAGTAAAAATCTCACCAAAACTCGCTTCATTTGGCGACTTTTCTTAAAATTTCGGCAGACTTTAAGACTTCATGTTTCGAAAACGAGGACACGAGGGTAAATAATTTGTGCATCCAGAAACATGTCTTACAAAACATACATATTAACAAAAAAATATATATATTAACAAAAAAAAACTACACATCAATGAAACAACATGAAATGTACACATTCGTACAGGCAAACATTTTCAGATAGTTGAAACTTGATGCATTTAATGAAAGGAGAAAATAAAATAAACACAAAATAAAATTTATATCCAGAAAGAGAAAGATGTCTTCGGAAAGAATATTATTATCAGAATATTTACCATCATTGATGATGAAAACGTAATGGTGTGCAAGTGTAAGTTAGATTAGCATTATGATAAATTTCTATACGTATATTGTTTTAAAAAGACTTTTTAGCTTCTTGTGCTACTGAAATGTATATACAAATTACGCATATAGTTGTAAAAAAATACTCAAATAAATTCTAGACATTTAAAAGCATATTTTAGTGAATGAACAGTCATCATATTTTGGAGAAAAAAATAATAACCATAATCATAGTATTAATCAATGAATAAATAAATAAGTTCCTGACCTTAAAAGCATTTCTTAAGTGAGGGAGCAGTGATTTTTTTTAAAGAATAAATAACAATAATGATAAGCAAATCAATAAATTTAATTTTTAGCAGCACTTTTCAAGTGAGTAAACTGTCTTGTTTTAGACGATCTTAGAAAATTATAATAAATTCGAGACTTTCGGAAGCATTTTCTTAAATGAGTGAACAGTAATTAAAAAAAATAAATCATAATCACATAATATTAATAAATAAATCAATAAATGAATTTTGTAACTGCGACAGGTTTAACGTTAACGAACCCGTAACCCTCCAGTTACGAGTACAACGCCTTGTCGATCAGGCCACCACTGCCCGCAGCTAGTAACAGCCGTCACAGTGCTTCACAGCCGTACTTTATCGAATTGCATTTGAATTTCATCTGGTCTATCGCTTTGGCACCTCTTTTTTATGCCTACGTCGAACAGTGGTTGATTGACGGATTAAGAAGAATCTAAAGACTTCTCCTACTATCTGACAATATTAAAACTTCGCCATCAAAAAATTCCACTTCCGACTTTTCAACTAATTTTGCTTTTAAACTTTTAATGGGCTTGTTTCCTTCAGTCAAAACTACTACTTTTAGTCATTGAAATTGATAGAATAAGCAAAATAATAATAATAATAATAATAACATGGAGCAAGAAAAATTTTTCATTTTCCCAACGCTTAATTTTTAATTAATTTTTTAAAATGTTCGATATTTCAAACAAAGTGTGGTCTTTATGACGTCACAAATGATGTACTTTGGCGCATCTGACTACCGGGTTTCCACGTTGATGATAATAAAGAAGCGAATTAAATATTGCGCTCTACGCTTGCTATCAACCATATCGTTGCCAGTACACGAAAGTAAAGATGCGAATTAAATGTTTTGCATTGCGCTTTGGCATCAGTGAATGGCATTTCATTATTTGTGATGTCATCGGCAGAAGCGTAAATAATGAAAGCACATCGATTAAAATAATGTTTTAAAAATATTAAACTGAGTCAAATTATTTAAAAAATGGTTAGATCCTATGTTTTTAATCATGCTCTTTCAGGAAAAAAAATACTTTTAAAATTTGGGAAACGACCCCATTCTCAACAGTAATGAATTCTGTAAAAATGGTTTCTCTACCACTGTAAGGCAAATGCAGAGAAAACAACTTTCTTTTATATGTTCGAAGTTTCCAAAACAAAACACCTATGGAAATCAGAGTTTACATTGTGGTTGAATGACAGTATTACCTGTACGAAATAAACAAATAGCTTTGTGCTGAAAAATAAAAGTTGTACATACAGAGTAAATAAATACAGATTTGCAGGAAACTGCAGATACGTGTTCCGGGTATTTCAAAGAATCCCCTTTTCCATGCAAAAGGGAATAGTAAAAGTGGAAATATGATCCTGGAATTTTCTGTAGTGTGGGTGTCTGAGGGTTTGTCCCTAGCGATTTTACTTGGTATTCTTTTCCGTTATAGAATAGTGCTGTGTCTTTTTTTTTTCTTTGAGAGTTTAAAAATATTCGCATATCGATATGAGTTATAAATTTTTCTTTGCATAGAGTTGTCTATTGTTTTTATTAAATACTAGTGGTACCCGCACGGCTTTGCCCGTAGTAGAAAAAATTGAAAGGTCATTTGGTTCGCCTGTATATTTATAAAAAATGGATGATGAATTTATTGCCAATTTGCTATGTTCATTTGCTTGCCCATGTTACGGTTCCACGTTATGATAATCTGGTAATTTAATTGTCCACGTTGTGATAATTTTCTCGGTAAAATGTTCTTAAACTTGGAATAGAAAAAGAATAAAACCGAATTTTCGAAAAATCGCTTCGAGGTGTACACCCCCATGCTATAAACTAATTCTGTGCCGAATTTCATGAAAATCTACCGAACGGTCTAGGTGCTATGCGCGTCACATAGATCCTGACAGACAGACAGAGAGAGATCCAGACATAGAGGTATCCAGACAAAGAGACTTTCAGCTTTATTATTAGTAATAAAGAAAAGGGCGATCATTCATCTAAGCTTGAACTACACGGAATCGCTATCACTCCTAGGAGACAACCAATTACCAAGCAATATTAAGTGAAATTTAAGAACTTTCCAGGAAAATAAGGACCAGATAGTGTACCAAGCTTGACTCCTCCCTGATTTACGAAGAAAGCTACTAAAGCAAGCATGACGGAGGCTAAAGCAGAATTGGAAGCAAATACCGATTAGCATATATAAGTCTTTAGTATCCAGACACTGCATTTCGCCTTCGTTTGGGGATCAGTCAATTTTTGTAACCAGAAACACTTTTCTGCGGTTTCCTGCAAATGTGTAGTACTTAGTTACTTTGCATTTTCACTTTTTATCTTTTTGCTCTCTTTGTGTTGACTTCTAGTAGCATTTCTAGATATGGTCACTTCTGCAGTCTTCACTCTTACAGCTGATCTTGGAGTCTGCTCAAAATTTATACCTCCATTTAAGGGTATATAATAGGGTGGTTCGAAAAAAAATCTATTTTTTTATTTCGGAATCGCGTTACCTCTCTGACGTTGCAGTTTGGTATCATCGATTGGGGAAAAATTAAAAAAAAAATCCGAGTTGACATCTTCAGTTCGCGCATAAGGCTGAAAGTTTGAAAAAAATGTGTTAAAAAATAAAATTTTCAGAAAATAATTATATTAGTTTTTTTTTTTGTATTTTTCATAACGAAATAGTAAATATTAATAATACGCTATATACTAAATTGTCAGTATATAGCGTAGTTTGAACCTAAAAAAATATTTTATAGCTTTTACATAAGACCTTTAGTTCGCGCATACGCCTTAAATCGTGCTTCAAATTTCGGGAGATTTTAGCACAATTTAAGGAGTATGCGCAAACGAAAGATCTTATATAAAAGCTATAAAATATTTTTTTTACGGTCAAACTACGTTATATCCTGACACTTTATGGCTATTGCCTTATAAAAAATATAAAAAAACTAATTTTATTATTTTTTGAAAACTTCAATTTTTAGCGTATTTCTTCAAAATTTCAGCCTCATACGCGAACTGAAGATGTCAACTTAGAGTTTTTTTAAATATTTTTCCCCAATTGAGGTACCAAACTACAACTTTTGAGAAGTAACGTGATTGAGGAGTAAAAAAATCGATTTTTTCGAACCAACCTAGTATATAACATAACTACATAAAGTACTGAACTATTTTCTAGACGACTTTACATTTCCAAAATCTAATTTTATTTTTTAAATATTAACACTATTGTATTTGGGACTTCCGTGGCTAAGCGGTAGAAGCTTTTTATTCTACGCCGGAGGTTGTGGGTTCGATTCCTGCCGGTGACCTGCGTGTTATTTCTTTCTCTTATGTTGGAATTCTATTCTATGTGTGACCAGAGGCAAGGCACTTTGACTTTTTACACGGTTTTTAATGTATGTGAAGCTGTGTAGCTTCTGAATAAATACATAAATAAATTACAGTATTGTTTAAAATATAGAACAGAGTTTAAAAAGAAGTCTTCGTTGATTTTTGAATTTTCAGGCTCTCGTCTAGTAAACTTATTATGGAAGTATTCTTTAAGAAAGGTTTGCTATTGTTGAAACGACTTCTTATTGAGAGGTTCTTTAAAATTATATGTTTGAGTTTTTTTTAATTATGTTGTAAGTTTTAAATACTCTTTTTGATGATTGAAATAATAGCAAAAATACATTTTAATGGTACTACTTACCTCAGATAAAATATTTTATTACGCGCTATATGTTTCATAAGAATTTTAGTTGCATTGGATATATTTTGGACTTTATGTAAGTGAAGAGTATATATATTTTTTAAATTTTAACTTTGGTATACTAATAATGTGGCTCATTGCGAAGAGATAAAAGGGAGGGAGTGAAGACTTTCATTCGAGAAGGAAAGACCCCAAGTCACGTGATAGATTTTAAAGCGAAGCATTGGAAGAAATCTGGTTTACTTCGCTAGTTTCACGCAAAACGTGTCAACCATTCGTAGTTGTTGAGTCTCTTTGCCCGAACTTTTGCTTAGCCAATGATTGGACTAGCTCCCTCCATTTACTAATTCTCATTTTTTCAGTTTTAAACTCAAAAGAATAAAACTTCATATGATGCATTACTAATTACGAAGTTTAATTTTTAAGACATTAATTCAGAGTAAAATTACCTAGTTTCTCTTCTCTCTGTGTGTAAGTTAAAACCAAAAAGAATTTAAAAGTATCTCCTAAAAATCTCTCCTCTTACCAGTAACTTTTGGAACTTTGCATTAGCAAATTTTCGTTCTTTGCACGTCTTAGCAGGGAACATAATGTTTTTCAAACATATATAAGCGTCGGCATAATAGTCTGAAAAGTATGTAATGTAAGAAAATTAGAGTTGTTAATGCGTATTGATATTTGATATTTGAAATACATGTATGATGGGTATTGATATTTGAATTTAAAGGTTAGAATTATTTGGTATTGATATTTGAAAGTTGAGAGTAAAAACTAAAGGAAATGTGTTTGTTCGAATAGTGAACGTCAGCTTAAAATTACTTTTTTAAAAAAAATTATAAACGCCACTTTAACATTTTTTTTAACTAGTTTTCACCAACTCAAAACATTTTAACTATTCCAGGCCAACAATTATGTCAGTAAAATTGAAACGAACAAATTTTATACATCTTTAATATTCTTACTAATCTATACTATTAAAACCTGAGCATGTCTGTGTGTGTGTCTGTAACTCTATCCCCTCCAGACTGTCATTGATGTCTACCAGGTCAGTACTGGTACTGTTGGATACAAGATATCCACTGTCTCACTAAACCTTAAGGGACAAAGGACAAGTCACCCATTTCTGAGGATATCTTGAAACACTGAAAAGCATTGAAATTGTCAATTGTCACCCTCCTTAGGTGGCATTGAGTCACTGCAGATGGCGGACGGGGCTTGACGAGCGAAACGAGCAAGGGGAAGACAACAGTGGTGTTGTTAATAAATTTTTTTTCTTTCTTTTTTTTTCGTAACTGAGATAACGTCAGTATCAAAATTTTGCGCATTTTTAGATAAACATTAATTTATGCTTAATGAATCATTTTTCATAATTGATATTAGAGATTTTACCCAGGATAATAAAAGTATTTCTTAAAATTATTTGATTAATTAAATCATTAATTAGATAATTTTGCATGAAAAAGATGGGTAAAGCATATTTAAAAAAACTTTTAGATAGATACCAAATATATTCAAGTTTTTTAGATATATATACATGCATGTCTTTTCCCGCGAATTTCTTGAATCATGTCAAAACTTTCGCTTCTTTTAAAATCTTTTTAGTAGATAAGGGGACACCCACAAATGATGTCATTCTCAAAGGGCGAGAAATTGAAAGTTTGTGACAAGGAGAAGATATATATAGGGGTAAAAAGAATTGTGACATCACAGTTTTTTAAGGTAAAAATATGTCAATAAAAATAGCTTGACATGTGTCAAGGGGAAGAGAAGGGGTAAAGTGAAATGTGACATTTTGTAACAATGGAGGGATCAAATAATTTTAAAAAAAAAGTGAAATCGTTTATGGACAACCCCTAGGGGAATTTTCGTTTTGTCAAAAGTTAATGTTATACATACGTAGAAAAATTTCATAATGTGACGTAAGAGATGACAAGTAAATTGACACAGCAAAAACCATGCGCTGTGACAGTTTTCACTGTACACGTGACACCACAATTGAGGAGTTTACTTTCAGAAGGGATTATATCCAGTTTTATATATTTTTTTTTTTTTTTGGCAAAACGAAAAAAAAGTTTTAAGCACAAACTTATAACAAACGCGCAAGGTGCTCCGCTCTGATCTCTTAATACGGACGGGTATCATGCTTGATTGAAAAATACTCAGCCAGTGCTTCGCTCCGCTATTTTTTTTTTTTTAACTACTTTTGAATTAGAAGTGGCAAATTCAAATTTGGATACATTCCCTTTTGATATATAAGTGAATGAGTGGATACCTGCAAGTAAGGGATAAGTTCCACTTTGCTGTAAGAGACTTGGTGAGAAATGAGTGTATGGATGTACACTTTTTAGGTGGTAGATCCAATGTTTACGCATTTTTTAACAGTAGATACAAACCACTTCGAGAAGGAAGAAATTCATGGGACGATAGGGCTTATACTAAAGATTCTGAAAACGAAAAAAAAAAAAAAAACTTTTTTTTTCCTCCAAAAGTGGAAATAATCCGGTTTTAAAGTTAACTCCTCAAGTATTTTTTCTAATACAAGTCAAATGAATTAAATACAAATTTAATTTCATTCTAAAAGATCACATAACAGTGAACAATTTTCTATATGTAGAAATTTATTTTGTTATACTTTTAAGTGTTGAAAGTATTTACATTCATTTACTACAGAAATATTTTACCGTATTTCTAAATTTTACATAAAAAAATTCATTTCCCTTTCGTAATATAATTGCTAATACATTACAAGTTTCAGATTCATTCACTGCGACAAATTACGCTACACAATTGCAATTTTAGTTATACTTACAGTTTTAGCTTGCTAGTATATTCTTTAATTAATCCATTTTGTAAAACGTTCTCAAGCAAGCATTTTGTTTATAAATAATTTCAGCTGTACAATGTATGTTTACTTATTGCACTTCGTAAAATCGTTTATGAGTGAATATTTTACTTCGAAAAAGAACTTCAGTTAATGTCACCAGTGTGAGTCATTTTTCACCCAATAAAAGATATGCACATAAACTAATGACAACTTCACATACTTTGCATGACAAAACCCTGGCATCAATTCTAGTAGTGAAAATCATACTTAATAACAATATAGCAAAGGTGAATCCTCTCACCATGGTCCGTATCCAGTTCAGAGTTTTACTCAACTTGACCGTGCACTTCGAACAAAACGTGATCATGTGGTTCTTTGAATAGTATTTACACTATTTGTAATAAAAGACGTGCACATAAACTTATGACAACTTCACACTTTGCATGACAAAACGCTGGCATCAATTCTAGTGTGAAAATCATACTTGATAAAAATAAAGCAAATGTGAATCCTCTCACCATGGTTCGTATCCAGTTCAGAGTTTTACTCAACTTGACCGTGCACTTCGAACAAAACGTGATCATGTGGTTCTCTGAATAGTACTTACACTATTTGGAGCACTGGTGTTGTTTTTTTTAGGTCCAAAAATAGCAAGATACTCCTCCCGTTCTTTCATATATTTCTCCAACCCTTTGAAGCCGTTTTCAGACGAATCTCCATCTTTACCTTCCAAGGAGACAGTCAGTGGCAGGGTTTGTTTTCCGCATTTGTACTGGAAGAATCTGTACAAGCCGTAGATGAAGATACATAAGAAGATTGCTCCCATGACCAGGGCAGCACTGTGGGCGTTGGGCAGTTTAGCTCCGTCGGGTATGTCCTCTGCTGGGCCTACCACCAGTAGTGGATCTTCTGAGTTCACCTTCAATATTTCTGCCACCAGAAAGAAAGATATTGCTGTTTTGAGAAACGTCATGGTTGGAATCATTGGTTTCAACTCTATGGATTCAAAAGTCTGGGAAGTTAAAGGTGATGAAGCTAAAATTATCACAGTCAAACGGCTCCATAGCTATTATTGCGATCGTCTGAAGTCTGCTTTGGTCTATTCTTTTATATAGTATCACCAGACCGGACTTTGGACTTTCAGCAAATTCAGTTAGCATAAACAAGTTCTTTCGGCAGTTCAGGCTTTTAGCAAATTTAACTGACACAAAAAGCCCCTCCGGCAGTTTAGACTTCCGCAAATTTAGTTGCACAAAAAAGTTCTTACGGCCCTAATTCAGACTTTCAGCAAAGTTAGTTCGCAGTACCAAGTTCTTCCGGCAGAACTTCAGACTTTCAGCAAATTAGCTACCACAAGTAAGTTCTTCCGGCAGTTTTACTTTTTCCTTAAACTTTCACGTGATAAACAAAATGCAAATTGGAGTACAAAGGTTTGTTAGAAAACGCTCTAAGGCTAAAAATTCAAAATCGAATGCTAACGCACACATTAAACCGAAACTATTGCATATTTACGCAACTAACTTATAACACACTAAGAAATTCCACACTTTTCCTTCTCAAAACTAAATAAAACACGTTTCTGTGTAAAGAACAATATTGGTTCTGAACTTCGCGTGTTAAACATAACGATTGCGCATGACCTTGACAATAAAAACGTCACTCCGTGCAGCTGACAGAACTTTATGAGTATATACTAACCGTTCAACCAGATCCGTCGCAACTATAATTTTAGTTGAACGAAATGAAGTGAAATAGGGACAACAAATGTCTCTCTTTTTTTATCAAAGCCATTTTATTGCTCCAAATGATATACGATGCTTTCGAGAGAGAAAAAAAAAGCGTTGTTTTGAATTTTGACTGCTGTTTCCTTCTTACTTGCCCAATGGAATGAAGTATTAAAGGAACCTTTCTTAATGAAATTAAATTTTCAGAGCTCTCTGTAGCTCTTTTATTTTGTTTTTTACGAGTTTTTCTGAATATATTTTCATTTTTCTTTGTTTACGCGGCTTTGCCGACGTATTGAATAACAAATAATTTTTCCTTTGTTTTGTTTTAATTTGGTACTTAAAATATCATCACGATGCAGCTATACACAACATAATAGAAATTCGTTTGAAAAAAGATGTATATAAAAAACAGGTTCATTTGAAAAAATATTTTAAAAAATAATAAATAAATAAATTTTCTAAGGCCTTGATTAAATTGTCTATTTTTTAAATTTTCAACTTTTTTGAGCTATAAAGAATTAAATGAGGTTATTTTTGTACAGTTTTCTCATCGATTTTGATTTATTTTTCACGACTCAAAATATTTTTAGAAGTTGGGGAAAGAGAAAAAAAATCGGGGACGTAGTACTCTTCTTTTTAGGAATTTCACACCAACTTCAGCTAATTTGCTTAATTTCATTAAATTTGAATTTCATTAAGAAAATTAATTAGAAATTCAATACTCGTTTAACTTGTCGCAATGAATTACTACTCACTGTTTCTATTTCCGCTGCTTGAAATATTTTTATTAAGTTATAAATTTATTCCTTGATAAACGGAAGCATTAAAAAAAATCAATGTACAAGCCTATCAGTTTGCTTTGTTTCTAGTATTGAAAGTTGAAGTTCATTTCAAAACCTTACTCTAACCCAAAACTGGTTGATATTTCTGCAATTTTTTGCACTTGCAATTAATTTAAAATTTCATCGAATTGGATGAAAGAACGAGTTAATTTTCAGAACCTAGAATTATTTTTCATTTTATTCCTTCTTCAATTGCAACTGCTTGCTCTGATTTGGATTCATCCGCAATTCTTGATAACGGAAAACGACTACCCCATCTCTATTCGTGCTAAACTTTTGGAAAACGACTATTTAGAAGTGCAATTTTTTTATCTAAAGTACATAGTTTTTCAATACAAAATTAAGTTTAATTCTTTAAAAATCTGCAATTTGTTTCAGAACTGTGAAAAAAAAAACCTTTTAAATTAGCTAGTTTTTCCTTTTCTTCATTTAGGGTTAATCTGGCAAAACAGTAAATTACTCCCCAATACGAAGAAAAAGTATGGAACCTTTTTAACTGTTTATTTTGCTTACGTTGCTGTAAAAGCCTTCTTAAATTTGCTCATACATGTTCCAAATTCTGGAAGGCGGAAAACAGCTATTTAGAAGCATTAAATATAAAAATCTACTGCTTTAAGATTTCAGGAATACATTCAACCGCATAAGATAGTCATTGAAGTTTATATTTCACTATTAAGTTACATCCAAAACTCAGAACTGGTAGATGTACCAGATTACATCCCACTGAATAAGTTGATCTAAATTGATGTCGATTGCGATTCTTATCGATAAAAGAAGATATTTTTCGATTAATGGCAACAGTCCACAAGTGGTCGTATAAATGCATTCCAAATGGTTATCAAAAAACGAGAAATTGCATAATTGCAACTAAATGGAAACTAAGAACAGGTTGACGCACATCCTGAATAAATTGGTCTAAATTGATGTTAGTTGTGATTCATATCAGTACAGAAATACATTTTTCCAATGGTGGCAACAGCCTTCAAATAATAGTTCAAATTCACTCCAAATGCTTAACTGACACGAATGATTGTTCAAAACATTCTTCGCTTGCAGAACAACAATAACTAAAATAAAAGTTTCATAATTAAATCTTCGCCAAAACTGACCGAGTCAAAATGGGTGAATACTCTAGGCAAAGACTAAAGTGAAACACTTTAAATTTATCAACATATATGAAAGAAAATGAACCTCATTTTGATCAGGAAATATTTCATTGGTGGCAACAGTCTGGAAGTCGTCTTCATTGAGTCGTGTCAGACGCAATTGTGACAGGACTGGAAAAACAAGGTTTTATGATTCAAAAAAGCGGCATTGTAGAAAAATGAATGCAGAGTTTCTGTGATAAATTCTTTCTTCCATTGTATGTGGCGGAAAACGTTTTTGAAACTGCATCTTGTGTATGTAAAACAGGTGTGATGAAAACACAGACTGCATGAAACTTAAGAAAACAAACATTGAGCTCTAGTGTCGCTTGCAATTGTGTGAACAGCTTTGATTTCGAAGCATGGTGTTTCTTGGATTTTACATTAAAAGTTACTAATTCTAGATGACGTGTTTCTGGAAGTAGGCAGTAGTTGCACATTCAATCAAAGTTTTGAAAACATTCGATGGTACAGTCATAGAAAAAAAAAACGAAACACTCGATTGTATTCAAAGACTATTGACACTAGAGACACGTGTAAGGTGTTATTGTTTCAGGAATAAAAATTCTACATAATTATGTTAAAAAATTGTTGTTAAGGGGTCGTCTTCATATTAAAACGAGCATCAACTAAGCATAATTATGTAGCAAAAATAAGGGGTTCCTATTCGAAAATCAAGAGTTGGTGCTCATTTTGCTTTGTATATTGCCACTTATCAAAACTTTACCTACGTAGTTTTAAAGAAAACTTTAAACCAAGTCGGATGACACCTTTCTTTTCTTTCTAGCATGTATAATGGCCGAATAATTAAAAGTGTTTCGTTTTTTTTTCTATGACTGTACTTCAATCTATCTATGCTTAGTCATGAAATAAAATAAATTTCGTTTTAAGTTAAATATCATACCGCTTAATATATTTCCAATTCATTTCAAAATGGGTTTTTGAAGCAAAAATGGGTAAAAGTTGAATTTTTTAAAAAGTTGCCATACACTGTAAAAACGATTCAGAAACGTTACTGGAAAATAATGGGCAGTTAATGTGCCCAATTTCTGCCAGTAACATATCTCTAAAAAACCAGGAACGTTTTCCTGCTGAAATTCAGTAACATTCCTGAAATTATCCTGGAAGTTTCCTGAAAATTCAGAAATCTTTCCATTTAAAGTCAGTCGTGTCTCTGGAACTTTAGAGTAAATTTATGTAGGTATAATAAAATAGCTTGACACCTTCCTGATTTATCAAGAAAGTTCCTAACGTAATAGCGCACACATGGCCAAAGCTGAAACAGAATTGCAAGTAAGTATCAAGAAATTGACTCTGCTGCAATTCTTGCAAAGCGACGTTGTCCACAGACTTATTCACTCTTTTTGAAAGCTTAATAAGCCTGGACGGGCCATAATCGATTTAAAGCAGACACTCTTTATAAATACGCTCAGTTAATCTTTAAACTGGGAGCTAAAAATATTTTTCATAACTGAAAAGCCTGCATTCGTGCAACTTGAAGTAATTCAGGAAACTTTTTGACAATGATACTTGGTTTTTCCAGGAAGTGGATAAGAACCCTTGAAATCCTGAAATGTTACATGGAAATACTCAGTAACGTTTTGGAATTTTTTTACAGTGTAGTTCTATAAATAATTTTCATGTTTTGATTTAATAAAATAAGCATGATTGTAACTTAAATTAGTGTTTTTAGTTTTTTTCTTTCTATAGTTTACTAAATAAAAAGATAAAAATTCTTTGAGGGAGAAAGAAAAGTTTAATTCCGTCTCAGCGTGATATCGCTCTTTAATAGTGTAACTTCATTTCTTGAAGATTTATTTGTTTTCTAACAGCTACACCATAATCACGAAAAATAAGCCAATCACAAAACTAAAATTTGGCAAAAATGGGCAATTTTAGCAGTTCCTCGAAGTTATGTTTATCTTTTACTTGCTTTAAGTTTTCAATTGTAAAGAATATTTTCAGCAGCATAATTTTGTCCATTTTCACATCACATATTGTTTTAAATAATCATGTTAGAGAATATTTATCGCTTGTATCTATCTATTGCTTAAACTTTATATCTGTTCTACACAGATGCGCAACGAGGAAGCTTGGGATGTTAACTCCTCAGAACACTTGGTTTTTGGCCATAGCTTCAAGTCTAGTATGGCATGGCTGTCAACATTGAAAGCAGAAAATTGGGAAACTTATGCTGAAAATTTCGAAAAATTATGCTGAAAATTGGGTAGACTTATGCTGCAAATTAGGGAAATTTACTCTGAAAATTAGGGAGACTTAAGCTGAAAATTTGGGAGACTTATGATGAAAATTAGGGAAACTTACGCTGAAAATTAGGGAGACTTATGCTGAAAATTAGGGAAATTTATGCTGAAAATCAAGGAGACTTATGCTGAAAATTAGGGAGACCTATGCATAAAATTTAGGAAATTTTTGTATGAATAAATTCAGCGACAAAAGTTTGAATGTGAAAGGGATTTTTAAAATATAAGAAGGGATCTCTCAAATTAAGCCTGAAAAGGCGTTAAAATTCGGTGTTCGGAAATCCGGCAAAACCCTAAGTTTGGAAACATCACTAATTTTTTGACTTCTTTTTCTTTTTTTTTTTTTTTTTGAAATAAAAAAAGAAAACTGTCTACAACTTTTAAATTTGAATTTTTGTTAAAGAAGCATAAGTTTTTTTCTTATTCAATGATAATAAATATTTCTTTGCAGAAAATAGAAGTTTAGAAGTTCAGTGAAAGATCAGGAACTTCTTACCGCATTTATCGGGAAAAAAGTTGTTAAAAAAAAGAAAATAAAATAAACTCGTTTCGAAAATGATTGGACTTACACAATTTCCATACACGTGTATGAAAAACTTCCATTTTTGCAAGATTGATTTAGTACAGGGGATTTTCTTCCAAAATTATAATCATTGAAAACATCCAAAATTCACTTTTTAAGGAATCACTTTTTGATGAGTTTCATTGCATCGATGAAAATTAAGTTCATATTTAATTCATACGGACTGAAACTCGGGTAAGAGTCGGCCGATGGTAATGACATGACGCTTGTTATGACCCCCCTCTCCGATCCAAGAAGAAATTTCCAGGTTTTCATTACTACAAGTCCCCCCCCCCCCAAAAAAAAAAAAAAAACAATTCTCAGCTGATTCCAACGTCGATCTAATGAGGCATCTAATTTGAGAGCTTATTTTTCGGCACGCATTATGAGCTAATCCACGCTACCACAGTTCCAATTCTAAGCTATGTTTAGATATACAGTCATCCATGAAGTCAGCCTTTCCACAAAGCATACTTCTTTATTTGCTTTTTCGTCCAGAAACCTAAATTTGGGTTTTCGTACGACCATTACGGCCGTCATCACCGTACGCCTATTTTTATTCACAAGAAATTCCCATCATAACATTGCGTTAATTATCTCAGATTCAAAATACGCAAAAAAGCACGGAATACCACATAATCTGCATCATTAAATGTAATTTTTATTTTGACTGTGATGAATTTCGTGGAGACAAAAGATGATTTTTTTCTTCACATTGTCAGTGAATTTTATGATTTCTTGCATAAATCTACGGCGCTCGCGCTGAGAAACAATGATTTTTTTCCCACGTAGTCATAAAATTTAATAGCGCTGAAGTATACGTATACTGCATCTGCAACTCCATTTTAAAAAAAGAATTGAAAGAAATCTTTTCTCACACACTTGACTCTGAAACTATTGTTACTTGGTATTCATTTTTACTTCGCCTACTAACAATGCTTAAAATTTGAGTTTTGCATTGAAAAGTAATCTCATGCATGCTTGTGTCAAAAAACCTTCATGTTTAAGACACATAGAAGAAAAAATGTATTTTTCTGAAAAATATTCAAGCTCACTTTTGCTGTTGCGACCACGAGTTCGGTTGAAAAACTGAATATTTTATGGCTGAGAATCTCCACTGCGAAAAAGTTTAGTCGGTCCACAGAAATTCTTATCTGTCTGCGTTTAAAAGAAATATTATTTTTCAAAATATCAAGTAGCTGCTGTGATCTTCTTGTTTTACATCTACAATCTATCGTCAGAAAACTAAAAATTACTGATAGCTAATTTCTAAAATTTCGAATAGTATATGTGAGATCCTTATTTCACATCTTCCTTCTGGTGCCTGAAAACAAAAAGTAAATGACAGTTAGTCTATAGAATATCATGTAATGTCTGTACAGTAGCGTAACTATGGGATCTAGCGCCCCTGGCGAACTAAAAAAATTGCGCCCCCTCCCCAGGATCGCCCTCATGGGAAGTCATCGGAGATCATTGTGTCCTCCAAAAAAAAAAAAAAATGTTTTTTGGAACATTTTGATTAATAGATTCGACAAATAGGACGCAACATTGTAATTTTTTTCCGAATTTTCTTTTTTAGAATTGTTTTTCAATGATGCCCAATGTTCCTTCTCAGTAGATGTTATGAGTGTGTGTGTGTGTGTATATATATATATATATATATATATATATATATATATATATATATATATATCAGGGCTGCGGAGTCGGAAGGAAAATGTCCGACTCCGATCCCGACTCCGACTCCAACTCCGACTCCGGATTTATTGTATTTTTTCAATTCCCTCTCTCCCTTCATGGGAAGGGGGGAAACCTCTAAACAGAGACTTAAATATTAATTCCTTTTTATGAAAATTTCGCATTTTGTTTTTCATTGTAAACCTAAGACGCATACAACGTTAGAAATTCAATTTAAAAATCAAATTTTCCAATAGTTACGAATTAAAAAGTGAGATGACTTAAAAATCCCTTTTAAAAAATTTGAAAAGGATTATCTGTAATTTGCCCCTCTTTAATGTTTAACAAATTGATATTGATCAAATCGTGTGCTTTCAATTTTTGAAAGCTGTAACTTGAGAGAAAAAAAGCTTTTTTTTCTAAATCCAAGTTCTTGAGAGGGGGTGGTTGCCCCGGGTGACACCCATCTGGTAGATGACACCAAAAGTTAATTTCAGAGTTTGTAAAAAAAATATAAATACTTTAATTCTGAAAATTTTCGCGAATATATTTTAAATTATATTTCATCAATAAAATTTCAGCGAAAATAGGGCACACATACGTCAGGAGCTAATTTTACACAAAATGCGGGGGTATACAAATTCATACGAATAGCTTTTACCATACCTCTATTTCTTCTTCGCTAAATTTTTAATTTAAATTTGATTGACTGCTTTAAAATTAACCTTAATATGAAGATTTTAAAATTGATTGCAATTATTGAGTGTTGTAATCAAGAAATCATTTACACTTATTTTGTTCCACACTTTTTAGTGCGAAACAAGCGTATAGAAATAGTCTTAATAAAGAAAAAAAAAACATGAGATTATTTCATCGGATCTTTTGGATTCGTGCTTTCGCGCGATAACTTTTTTTGAATTTGCCGATCACCCTTAAACGTTTCAACCTTAGCTACGGGCCTCGACTTACTAATTTGTTACATTTCTTTTACTATTTTATAACTGAGATCGAACAAAACACTATATTTCTATTTTTATTTGAAAGTGATAAATTGAAAGTGTTAGGCAACAAAATCGTTTGCTGACAGTTGCTATTAGTTAAGTTCAAAAGTAAGCAAACTAGGGAACGGCTACAGAAAGTTCGGTAAGCACTTAAGCTAGCTGATTGCCATAACGGCTGTTATTTTCTCATTAGTATCTTTTTATACATGTAATCGAACCAATTGTTAGTCAGTTTTTAAAAAATGCAAGGAGAATCAGTAAAAAGGAAAGAAAATAAGAAGCCTGGAGTCGGAGTCGGCGTGTTTTTGAACAACTCCGACTCCGACTCCACAGCCCTGATATATATATATATATATATATATATATATATAATGATCAAAATTGATGTAAAATATTCTACATTTAAGCAGCGCAATGTTGCAGCAAAAAGAGCTAAAGTAGTTAAATGTATTGAAAATATAGTAAAGTATGTAGTTTCACATACACGGGTAGCACAGAAATAAGTGTATGTAACAACGAAGATAAACAACAATAACAACAACAAAAATAAACATGGAACGTTAAAAAATAAACTAGGAACATTGAAAACAAGAATTAATGAAATCATGGGTATTAAACTGCTGCTACGTTTACGAAGAGGTGGAGCAGCTGGCATATTAAATATTCTGCAAGGTTTCTGTGCGGGTCAGTATCATACATGCAGCAAAAATTAATTAGAAGTAAAAGTATATGTATTTGAATTATCGAACTTATATGTGTAGCTACTTATAAGGCTTAATACAGTAAGCAGGAAAATTATAAAACGTTATATATGCTTATTGTTTGGATAAAATGCTATAAATTTTACATATATATATATATATATATATATATATATATATATATATATATATATATATATATATATTCTTTTAACAGTAGAAAAAATGTCAAAACCAAAAAGTAAAAAGAAGTCAGACGTTCAAATCCAAAAGAGGAGGGAACAAAAGAGACTTAGCATGAGACGTGCTAGACAGAAATTTAAAAAAAAATCCTCTTATGTTTGAAGAAAGTAAGAAAAAAGAGAGAGAACGTTACTACCAAAGAAAGGCTAGTGAAAAAATTAAATGTGTTTAAGAAATGAATGAATGTGAAAAAAGAAAAATAAGAAAACTTTGGAAAGAAAAAGCAAGGAAATATCTTAAACAAAGAAAGTTGGAAGGAACTGAAGAATTAATTATAGATACACCTCCAAGCACCTCTTCTCAATTGGATAATAGTAACAGTGCCAAGGAAAACAAAAATTCTGGAATTTTGAGAGGAAAAAAACAAAAAGAAAAAAACGTTATAAACTAAAGAAGAAGATAGAGGAATTAGAAGAGAAAAACAAAAAATTAAATACTAGACTTGAAAAATATAAAAAAAGATTCAGCAGATCTCAGAAAAGTGAAGAAAAGAAAAATGAATCACCACGAGAAAAAGTTCGAAGAGAATTGAATAGTAAAGATAGAAAAAGCAAATCCAATGTGTTTAGAAAATTATTGTTTGCTGAAGCTATTGGCAGACAAATACAAACTAACTTTAAAAGCCAAAAATCTCACAAAGTGAAGAAGACAATGCTACAAGTTTTGTCTGGTAAAATTATGAAAAAGTATCGACTACTTAATAAGGTAAAAAAAAATAACCTCAATCAAAATGCTTAGCAATTATGGTAATAAAACTTACAAAAATGTGTCAAAAAGAGATTTCACAGAAGAAGCACAGCTAAATGTTCAGAAATTTCTAGAATCTGACAAAGCAAGTCGCTTGTGCCCAGGGAAAAAAGAAACAATTACAAGAAGAAAAGAAAAAAAACAAAAGCGTTATTTAAATGATACTATGTATAATTTGCATAAAATGTTTATGAAGGAATGCCCACAACCAGGGGCGGATACAGAAAAATCTTTTGGAGGGGGCACGAGAAATTGAATATCCCTCCCCCCCCCCGCCTTCGATGTTTCATAACAAAGTTTTGACGACTTTATTTTAAAATGAGCGTGTTTTTTTATTTATTTATTTATTTATTTATTTATTTTAGGATTCCTTAAGGTCAATGAATCTACTTCTAAATACATGAATATTATGCACTAATGTACTTTGAATGTGGACGGAATACATCTTTAACGTTTCAAGCCATTTAAATACTAAATCCAATATAATGTCACTAAGATGCTAGACAAGGAGCGGCTTTGCCTAGGAACATTGTCATAATGATTATAACACGAGGGCAAGGTTGTTAAATAAACCCATACCTCTCTTGAGTTTTTTAAAATTAATTTAAACATAACTTCATAAGTTTCACTGAAGAATTCAGAAACTATTTCTGTGTGAATTTCAAAACAATTGCTGATTTGTTCTTAAAGCCATGATACAGTTCGAATAACATATTGATACTACATGCTTTTTCTATTACAAATCATGGTTTTTCTAAGAAACTACCACATGATTTCTTTCATTTTGCATCTTTTATTAGCTGAAAAAGAAATCTATTATTTCGCAAATAGGTTCCTAGATAAAAATGACGCTTTTAGGTGCGCCTACACATTTAAAAAAAATGTTAATTATTGATTCCATCAAGGAAGAATTAATGGACGAATCGCGATAATGCGGTCTCTTGAATTTGAAGCCAATGAGTTAAATGCATTCTGCAACTCTGAGCCTCTGACTCCAGTAATACTTCTTTAGCAAACAAAAATGCTTTTATTCAAAATATGCTGTGCGTGTGTGTTTTGTGTTCTTTTTAATTAGCTACGCAAAAAAAGTGCAAAGGAAAGGTCAGTTAAAAAGTAATAAATAAAATAGTGAAATTAATTAATCCTTTTAGGGGGGGCACGTGCCCCCTGTGGCCCCCCTAAAATCCGCTACTGCCCACAACATCAAACTCTTAGTTATCAAACTTTTTGTCGTCTCCGACCTTTTTGGATCTTATTTCCGAAAGTTTCCGATCGGGAGACATGTTTATGCAAAGTTCACGAAAACATACAGCTTTTAATAGTAAAACTACATAGTATTGTTATTATAAATGAAAAAAAATGCATCTCAAGTTCTTAAAGCAACATGTTGTGATCCTCAGAGAGAACTTTGCCTAAATCGTAAATGTGATGCCTGCAAATTAAAAGAAATTAAAATGAATGACTTTCAAGATGAACCTGTGTTAATTCCAAAATCGATTAACAAAAAAGTTACTATGAAGATTAAAGGTGAAACAAAAATTTGCCAGAGAACCATGAAAGTGGACATTGAGAGTGCAAAAAAAGAATTAGTGGAATTATTTTTTTCTGATATCATCAAATTTTTTAACCATACATCTAACATTGTACACCAATATCAAATGATTTCAGATATAAAAACAAATTTGAAAAGGAATGAAATCCTAATGCATATTAATTTTTCCGAAAATTACATATGAAAGTTTCACAGAGAAATTCAATCAGCCCACTTTGGTGGTTCAAAGCTACAGGTAACTATACATACTTGTGTTGTATATTGTCATAAAGATATTAAAGAAAGTCCTATTTCATATGGAACAATCAGTACATGTAATAGGTATGATGCATCAGCTGTTACTGCTCATTTGCTTTCACTCAAAGATAATTTAAAGTCTCTTATACCTGATTTAAAAAAAAAAATGATTTTCTCAGTGAGGGTCCCAGTGCTCAGTACAAAAACAAAACTATGTTTCAGTTAATAGGTGGATATTTATCCTCTCAGTTTATTGTGGAGGAAATTCACTGGCACTATAGTGGAAGCTCTCACGGAAAAGGTGCTCCAGATGGAGTTGAAGCAGCAATAAAAAGAACAGCGGACAATTTAGTTGCCCAGAAAACAGATATCCCAGACTGTGAAACTTTAGTTTCGGTACTTCAAAAAAACTGTAAGAATGTAATAATAAAAAATGTTGAAGAAAGTTTTATAAGTGATGTAGATAAACAAATTCCAAAGCATATTTCAACGTTTCCAGTTACAATGAAAATTCATGAACTTGTATTTAAAAAAGACCAAATAAATATGGAAGCAAGATACCTCACCTGTCTAAGTTGTGGTGATCAATGTAAACATTACCATTTGGGATTAATTCATCGAGAAAGGATAAGAAGCAAACCAAAAATCAATGATTATGTTGTTGTACAGCAGGGATGCACAACCTATAACCTGAGGGCCAGAAGCGGCCCGCGAAGCTTGTTAAATCGGCTTTTGGCAAGTTCTTCAAAAAAAAAGAAAATGAATTTTTTTTTTTTGAATTAAAAAAAAATATCTTTTGATTTATTAGGGTTTTTTTTTTTTACTCATCAATGAAACTAAGAAACTTTCAATATTTTCTTTTCCAACTAAAATAGGTTACACTTTATTGATTTTGTTACAAATGCTAGAAAGTTGATTTTTTTTTAAATAAAATAGGATATTCATAAAGAGCGAGGTCCTGAATCTTTATTTCAAAAGCCTCCACATTTTAATTTGTTAATGTTAAGTAAGAGTCACATAATAGTTTATATAGCTTTAAAACGCATGTTTACTTTCATAACAACCTTTATTGACACTTTCTTATATAAAAAAATATCCTCCGTTGACTATTGTATCCCCTCCGTGGACGAGGTGGGATTTAAAATATTTGAAATCTTTTTAAAAATGAAATAGAAAGCTTAACCACTACTATAGGGACATAATTTATAAACAAACAAAAACATTTATGCAATTTTTATTATTTTTTTACTTATTTTTGTTAAAAGAATTTTTTTGGTCTATTTGTACCTTTTCTGTGAGAATGACCCATAAGCATTTAGGTAGGTTTATACCTAAACAACAGCGAATTAAAATATAATTGCCATTACTTATATTTATAGCATTGAAACCTTGCGACTCTATTTGATACACCTATTACATACACAGGGAATTTTGTAAATCAACACCCCCAAAGCCTGGAGGTGACAATTTGTTGTTGTCAAAGATCGTTCATTAATGGCCTATAGAATCCCTTGTGTCCATCTTGATGGGAAGAAACGTTCCCCTGCCGTTTGGTTGGAACAAGCGCAGAAGAGCGGTACGCTTGATCGAAGGCCATTGGTGTACATTTTATTCTCTGTAACATGTTAAATTTTACAGAATGAAAGTGAGAGAATGGTCGGTCTGGAAGTAGCAGCACCTATTGAGGTTCAAAATTACTTTAAATATAAAAAGTTAGAATATTTTTACATAGAAATGAGAAAAATCCGCAATTTTTTCTTCGAAAATCTATGAAGGAGGCCCTAGGGGCACGTGTTAATGTTCATGGATTGACTTTAATTTTTGCAAGGATCATTTATTTGTACAATGGAACAAATTGAGGGGGCGTCGCGTAAAATATCTACAACTTCAAAAATAAGGACCACCCTAATATATATATATATATATATATATATATATATATATATATATATATATATATATATATATATATATATATATATATATATATATATATATATATATATATATATATATATATATATATATATATATATATATATATATATATATATATATATATATATATATATATATATATATATATATATATATATATATATATATATATATATATATATATATATATATATATATATATATATATATATATATATATATATATATATATATATATATATATATATATATATATATTCATGAATAAACAATTAGAATAAAATGGAAAATGCAAAAAGCTGAACCAGGGGCCGATACTTTCTCAAGAGGAGGACCGGTCTCTAAGTTCACAAGGCCCTTTCTGTTTAGCATGAGGGAAGGTCCCAATAACTTGCTACCCTCCCCAAGAGCCTTGGAGGAAAATTGAACATGAAAACGTACCTGAAAATTAAGGAACGATAGAGTTCCTTAATTCACTTTAACGATAGAGTACCTTCAAAAGGAAGGTTCACCAGAAAACTGGTTTGCTAAATGCTTTTTCAGATTATGATAATTAACGCTTGTTATCAACCATATTGTTGCCAGTAGATGTGAGTAAAGATGCGAAATAAATATTGCGCTCTGCGCTAATAGCATATCAGTGAATGGCATTTCATCACTTGTGATGTCCTGCGCAGAAGTGTGAAAAAAAATTAAATCTGCCCACCGATTAAAATATTTTTTTTTTAAATATTAAACTTTGTCAAATTATTTAACAAATTGTCAAATCCTATGTTTTTAAGCATGTTCTTTCAGAAAAAAAATACTTTTAAAATTTCGGAAACGACCCCATTACAAAGAAAAGAAGGTGTTTAATCGTCAGAGAACGAAACATCATTGACAGCTTGAATTTGAATCTCCAGATAGCGCTGAGATTGTATTCTACCGACATTAAATTGTTAGGAAAGTAAAAAGTGCTGAGAAATAAACTCTAAACTACTACGTCAATGAATGAATAGATCTATGATTTTCCTCATACCATCTTTCCTTCCAATTGAAATAACTAAACTAAACACTGAAACGGAGGACATTTCGTCGTTGAAATATTTTGTTTCTCTTTGCGTAAAATGCTTCATTCTGTTGACCCCAATGTTCGTACTGATAAAGCTCTTTTTATAGTCCATAAATTGATTTACTGAATCCAAACTAATATCATAAAAGGCATAAAAAAGACATAAAAATTGATATCCTATGTCAATTAAATTCGTATATCATAGATCTAAATTTCAAATTAATATTTCTTTGTAATTCTCACAGACCGATCCCAAATTGAGCATTTTGTGACTTTACAAAAGTTTTTGACATAAAAAAATTATTAATACTTCAGGAAAGCAGAAATTTCTTATACGGTGATCGCCGGTTTTTTTTTCATCATGCCTGTTTTAAACAGTTTTAATTCAATAAAGCAAAAATGTGTAATCATTTTTTTGAATGTGGAATTAATCATACATACAATTTAAAAGAACTTTATTTAATACTAGCTGTACCCGACGCGCGTTGCTACTCCAACAACAAAAAAAAAAAAAAAAAAAAAAAAAAAAAAAACATCATTATACTGATTTTCATGACGATCGGTTGAACGGGGCAGAAGTTGCTACTCTGCAGTGCCACCAGGTGGCGAGTGGCTTCAATGAGCATATTATGCACCTTCTCCGTGGAAAAATACATATATATAGCAATTTTCATAATAATCGGTCCAGGTATCAAGTGAAGCCGTGACTATACTCAAATTTTGTACTCACGCAGTTTGAAAGATCAATCAATCGCTAAAAATATCAAATAGAAAAAGTTTTAAATCCCCCCCCCCCGTTGCATGAAAAGTCATAAAACAATAAAGAAAGAATTTATTTGTTCAAACTCAAGAAAAATGGCAACAGCTAACTTCTTATCAATGAGATCTTTCACGCGAATTAATTTCTGCAGCCGATAATTTTATTCGTATTTATCCAATGGATTGTGACTTAAATTGGAATAAAAAAGGAACTATCGATCGGATTTTTTTCGAACTGGTCTATAAACATTCCCAGTACCAAAAATAACAAACGGTGAAAGTTTCAGCCAAATCTGCCGGGTAGTTTTTGAGTTCATGGATGACATACAGACAAACATTCATTTTTATATATATAGATGAGGATGCAATTCCTAAGAAAGCAATGTCATGCTTGCTCCAGAGAGGCCTTGTTTCAAAATTTACATTATGATTACTTTTAATATTGCTGTTGTTAGGCAACGAATTTTCGAAACAATGGGTTTAATCTTTAATCATTTGATGTGGAAATTATATGACATTTACTGTTTTCGATTACGACCTTCTTAAACTAAATTTTTTAGTGATAAATTATAGCCTAAGTTGTTCCCCGATTATGTTGCTATCAATAGTGAAAAAATGGTTAAAATCCCTCCAGTAGTTTTGAAGTTTACCCCGGACATCCGGACAGAGATTAGCCCTTTATGTATAAAGATTAAGGCAAAGAAAACAAGATACAGAATCATTAACAGCGTGCTTTTTCACTCAAGATATTCATTTTTTGAAGATTTGAAATTTTTATCATAAAACAGTATGAAAAAAAAAGTTACTAAGTTCAAACTTTCACTTATGGGCTCCAAAAACTGTTTCTGCTCTCGATTGCTAAAAATAAGTAGTAATAATTTAGACACTCTTTTTTTCCAAAGTCAAAGTACAACCTATAGTCCTCAGAATTTACATCTCGTTGCTCCAATGTCAACATTATACCAGTGACTAAGCTAAAGTTCCCGCCGACACCTCTGTCACATTAGTGTTGTGTGACTTTTCCCGAGAAAAATGTCAAGAGTGCAACACCCTGCTTCATTAACACTTTTCATCATTTACAAAAAAAAAAAAAAAAAATAGACATTTTTACAAAAAGAAGGCAAAGAAAAAAGACTGCGCTGATGCACCACATGTTTGTAGGAAATGGTTAGTCACATACTCTTGACTCATTAAAACGGCTTCGTTTGATTCAAATATACGGGCATGATAGTGATCGATTTTATAAAAAAAATGTTCTCAAAGGAAAGTGAAAAGTGGCAGAGAAGGAAAAAATGCGTAATGTTTCGAGTTATATAATTTAGAGTGTTTTACACATTGTTAAAAAAAAAAAAAAAAATGGAATATAATATTTGATTAAATTGTTGGGGCGTATTTCCCGCTTCTCGAAGCGTGAAATTCGTTTGTATAAGATCTCTGCGTGACATGATATACAGGGTGTTTTTGAACCCTTGGTACTTGGTAAATTACTCATAAGAATTTACCAAGAACGCCACGAAATATGGCGCCTTCATCCTACCTCCTCAATTGCTCTCTCGTTCTTGAAGATAGACCAAAGAAGGTATAAATCTGAAACTTTCATAATTTTGGAAGCTACTAAAGGGTGTTTTTTTAGAGGTAGAGAACTTTAGGTTCAAATAAAACACAGTTAAATGTTGTTAATTGCCATAAATGTTGCTTTATTCGAAAGATGATTCTTTGTCATTTTTATTTAAAGATGATTTCTGGCATATGGCCACCTCGGCTGGCTCGGAGAAAGTCCAATTTTCTTACTTTTTGCAGAAGTAGAGGTCGTATGTCAGTAATACGGGGGCGAATGTTCTCTTCCAAGACGTCAATCGTCTGAGGGTTATCGGTGTAGACCAAAGACTTCACATAGCCCCACAAAAGTAGTCCAGCTGTGTTAAATCGTATGATTTTGCAGGCCTATCCACGGGTCTATTACGCGAAATTATTCGTTCACCGATCGTTTCTTTCAATAAATCTATTGTGACACGTGTTGTGGGGCATGTTGCACCGACTTGTTGTCTATTCATGATGAAATGGCAAACCAAGCTGAACACAAAACAAGTGACAGCTATTAAAATGGCACACATATCAAACAGTGTTGCCAACTTCAAGTTCTGTACCTCTTAAAAAAACATCCTTTATGAAAGATAGACAACATTAAACAAAACAAAATGGGTTTAATTTATCGAAATTGTAGATTTCAAAGTTACAGATCGCCAAGTAGTGTACATACCTCACACAAGAGCTGTAACGATTGGCGCAAGTTGGCAAAAGAAAGCGGCATTTTCTGGATAACACAGGTAGCAATAGCAATCTTTGCAGAAAGGTCTTTTCACGGTCGATGGGTTTGTAACTAACCGGACGTTTCATGTGGGCCCGTCGAGACAGGGCAGATAAGGAGATCTGACCCATCAAGCTATGGGATCGTCCCAACCAAACAATGCAACTCTTCAGAAATGTACCGTCTGATGTTTTAGGCATAATCACGGAGAAACGGGACGGTGCTCCATCTTGCTGGTATTGGTACTTCACACGAGCTTCAATAGTCGCGGAAACATGTTGCAGTAACTGTGAAAACTTCTTTTGATTTGAGGAACGTTCGGCAATTAATAAGTGGTTACCAAAGGTTGTAGCCTCAAGCTATCTTAAGGAGTTAGACATTTTTTGCTCTACCACCAACTATTTGAGAACAATTGGAGACATTTATGTTGATTTTTACTCCACATGAGCTTACACTGTAAAAAAAACCCGAAACGCAACTGATTATTTTCTCGGAACGCACATTAGCTGGCCAAAATTTTCCAGGAACGTTTCTGAATTGTTTTTACGGTGCATATATCATGGAGCTTGGAAAAACCCTGCTTGCTTACATACTACGATTGGCTTCAGACCAGGAGTTCTGTGTGTGTATGGGGGGGGGGGTTAACCCTCAAAGTTCTTCCCTTTCTGCGCCTCTGGCTCGAAAGTTTAATCACTTTTTCTGTAAAATTGCACTTAAACATTTATTAAGTTATTGGAACACTGTAAAAACGATTCAGAAACGTTCCTTTAGAATAACTGGCAACTTAAGTGCCCAATTTCTGCTAGTGCAAACCCCCGGGAACGTACTCCGCTAAATGTCAGCACCCTCCCTGAAATTATCCTGGAATCTTTCTGAAGAATATGGAGATCTCACCGGTTAAACCCAGTCTAGAACTTTTAAGGGAAATTTGGTAGGTTTATTGTAATTGATTCGACTGTTCCAGAGTTACTGAGAAAGCCTATGAAGCATCAATACACCCATGCATTGCAAGTAAGAACCAAGCATCTCCCTTGCCTGAAATTCTCCCTTGTCTTGCACAACTACAGCAATCTAGAGACTAATTCGCTCCTATTGGGAGTTTCGTCAATCTGGACTTGCCGTAGTCGAAATGAAGACGATACACTTAATAAATACACTCAGTTAATCTTTAAATTGGAAGCTAAAAATATTTTTCACACCAGGATGGAGTCTGCATTAGTGCAACTTTAAGCAATTCAGAAAACTATTTTGCAAAAACACTTGATTTTACGGGGAAATAGATGAAAACCCGTGAAATCTCACGACGTTCCACGGAAATAATCAGTAACGTTTCGGATTTTTTTTACAGTGAAAGGCATTCACCCCTCACCCCAACCACTGCCACAAAATGTTTTCTTATTGTCGTTATGTAATTATCCCTCACTAACCCCAAATCCAGAATTTATCGATTTGGCACGCACAGTTGCTTCTTCCTATAAATCACCATTACTTAATATCTGGGACCCTCTGACCTAGACCACGAATGAATTGCGTCACGAAACGAAGAATCAACACAATGGCGGCGCAGTGGAGAGTGGTAAAATAAACACACAATGTCATGCCTATGGCAAAATGACATAAGACACTCGTATGGTGACGTTCGGAAGAAACTCAAAAAAAAAAAAAAAAAAAAATCCTGAGATGTGCCGAAGGTCATAAAGCGACTTAATTTTCTTCCATAAAGCACAGCGTGGTAATTTTGGAAAGGTTTTCTATTCTTTTCTTAGAGATCCGGCATAGAAACTTACGTCTCACGTCAAAGCGTGAAGTGTCAAGAGCTGTGTATGAAATTTATTCGGAAGACTAGGAAACAGGTCGACCAACTGTTGGTGAACAATGTACAGTGAAACCCCGCTACAACTACATAAATTTTCGGTACCGATTTAATTTTCATTATTGTTTAAATTTCATTTAAACGAAATTCCCGTGAAACGAACAAATTATGCGGTCCCTTGAATTTCGTTGTAAAGGGATTTCACTGTATTTAGTGAAGAACATTGTAAAAATTTCCGAAATGTTACTGAATATTTCCGTGCTACGTTTCGGGATGTTCAGGGTTTTTATCCACTTCCTGGAAAAATCAAGTATCATCGTCAAAAAGTTTCCTAAATTTCTACAAAAGTCGCACGAATGCAGAGCTCTCACTGTTGTGAAAAATATTTTAAGCTCCCAGTTTAAAGATTAACTGAGCGTATTTATAAAATGTGTCGGCTTCCGTACGCTTATGGGCCGTCCAGACTGATTAAGCTCCTAAAGGGATCAACTAGGTCTACGGAATGCGCGACTTTGCATATTGCTGGCGAGTAAAATTCTTGATACTTGCTGGTAATTCCCGCTTAGTTTTGGCGATTTTTGCTATTCTGCTTTTGGAATCTTCTTGATAAGTCCGGAAGGTGCCAATCTATTACAATATACCCACTTAAGTTTACTCTCGATTCCAGGGAAGCGACTGGCTTTTAAGAGGAAGATTTCTGAATTTTTCAGGAGGCTTCGAGGATAATTCCAGGAAGGTTATTGAATTTTAGTGGAGAACGTTCCTGGTTTTTGCAAGGTGCATTACTGGCAAAAATTGGGCGCATCAGCTGCCCATTATTTTCCAGAAACGTTTCTGAATCGTTTTTACAATGAATAGTATGTAATTTTGACAAAATTTATTCTTGATTTTTCCTAACTTTAACTAAATGTTTAACCCTTTTCGTATTTTAAGTTAGTTTCTTTCTAAGAAAAGTTCCTACTTATGAGGGAGGGATTCAAAGAGATCTGTTTGTATGCCTCAGCGGGAGATGTGTTGTTGGTTGAGTAATTTGCCGAGTTTTCCTCGAAGCACTATGAAAAAAAAAACTGAATTGTTGCAATTTAGTACAATATTAAAAAAATTCGAAACGTTTCTGGAAAATAACGAGCAGCTAATGTCCGTAATTTTTCCCAGTCACTTATACGACAAGAATTAGGAAAGTTTCCTACTACAAATAACTCTGGAAATAGAGTTTCCTACTACAAGTAACTGTGGAAGTAAAGTTTCCTGCTACAAGTAACTGTGGAAGTAAAGTTTCCCACTACAAGTAACTCTGGAAGTAAAGTTTCCTACTACAAGTAACTCTAGAAGTAAAGTTTCCTACTACAAGTAACTCTGGAAGTAAAGTTTCCTACTACAAGTAAATCTGGAAGTAAAGTTTCCTACTACAAGTAACTCTAGATGTAAAGTTTCCTACTACAAGTAACTCTGGAAGTAAAAGTATTTCAGGAAGTAACCATCCTGAAATTGACCTAGAAACTTTCTAAATAATTCAGAAACCTTGCCATGACAGTTAGACAAGTTTCTGAAATTAATCAGAAACCTCCAGAGAAGTTTTACATTTGTCAGGAACACAAGTTAATCACTAAATCTCTTGCGAAGCTGCAATTTCCAGACGCAGCATTTCACTTTGGAGTACAGCGTGGTTAATTGGGAACAGCTATAATGGTACAGAGGGCGAAACACCTTTTTAAAAATTTGGATATATTTTCATATTGATAGTAATAAAATGTTTCTCACAACAAGAGAAACCTTCATTCATAAAGCCTAGAGTGATTCAGTAAATGTTTTTTCAATGAAAGCTGGTGGAAACCTGAGAATTCCCTGAACGTTGCTCGGAAACAATTTATGACGTTTCAGAACTTTCTTACAGTGTAGCATTTACCCCTCAATATGTCACTATGGCGTTGAAATACGAGTTGAAAATACAATGAAAAACTGAGAAACTTATATAACCAGATCCTATCCCATAGATCAGAAGAGCCACGTCTCAGCTTAAAAGGAATCTCATGGGTGTTACACATAATTTTCTGGATGACATTTGAAAATAAGCAAATGGAGCGTAAGTGATAAACGAAGAACTATTATCATCTGCTACATGCTTATTTTGTTAACACGAAGTTTCTATTTGAGGCAGTGAGAAGCAAAGGGGTGCAAGTGGACTATTTCGAGTAAAACGCGTTTAAAGATCAGATCCTAGGTAGGCTTTCATTGAAATTTTTTTCGTAATCATGCCGAACAACAACACCTACCAGGTCTACGAGTACCATCTCTTGCGCCAAGACAGAGAAGAGGTTCACCTACCATATGTACTGGTTATCTCCAAATTTTTTATTTTACCACTTGCAGCCCTTCGCTTCTTACTACCTCATTTATCGTTTAGAGGCGAATTTCTGATTGCCTGACTCCAAATTTGAAAACAGTCCTGCCGTGGGAATGTACAGGACAGTGTCTGCAGAAATAAGTTTGAGAGATAGAGGAAGAAGAAACGCGTTTTGGATTCTGTACTCACAACAGGGAAATGTTTGAATTTGACGGTATTTTTTCATGCTTTATTTTCAGCGAAAAGCATATGAGCAAGCTTGAACAGTAAAACCAAAGTACAATAAATGACAAAAGTGCAAAAAAAAATGTAAAAAGAAAAATTTGCAGATACTGTCCTGTACCTTCCCACGCCAGAATTATTCTTTTTACAATTGAAAGATGAACAGTTTTTTTGGAAAGTTCCAGAGCATAATCTTCGACTCGCAACATTAACCGTAACATCGTCCCACATAGATCACACTGTAAAAACGATTCAGAAACGTTCCTGGAAAATAATGGGCAGCTAATGTGCCCAATTTCTTCCGGTAACATATCTTGCAGAAACCAGGAACATTTTCCGCTAAAATTCAGTAACCTTCCTGAAATTATCCTGGAAGCCTCCTGATTATTCAGAAATCTTCCCGTTTACAACCAGCCGTGTCTCTGGAATCTTTGACTGATCTTAGGTGGGCATACTATAATAGTTTGGCACCTTAATGTATACCGAGGGAGGCTCCACAAGCAGTAAGAGGGCCAAAGCAAAGAAAGAATTGCAAGTATCAAGAACTTTACCTTGCAATTCTCGCTAAGCTACTTAGTCCACAGACTGATTTGCGCCCTTTGGACGCCTTATTAGTCTGGGCGAGGTGCAACCGAAATAAAGGAGATACACTTTATATATACGCTCAGTTATTCTTTAAACTGGGAGCCAAACATATTTTTTGCAACAGTGAGAAGTCTGATTTCGTGCGACTTGTAGCAATTCAGGAAACTTTTGGACAAGGATACTTGATTTTTCCAGTAAATGGATAAAAACCATTGAAATCCCGAAACGTTACACGGAAATACTCAGCAACATTTCGGAATTTTTTTACAGTGCAGTCTCGCACGCTTTATCTGGCCCGCGGGTCGTAGGTTGGGCACCACTGCCCATTTGTATTTGTCACTTGGAAAAAATGCACGTTTCATATAGCTCCCAATGGTGACGAAAAGGTAAATATTAACGCGCAGCCACTTGTTTTAGTTTCTGTTTTTAAAATGTAATTTTTCCGCAGTGGGTAATTAGTTAATGCTTATACTGCATTTATTGAGAAAATTGTTAACTATAAATCAATTAGCCAGTGAAGAATGAAGATTTAATTAGATCATTGGTATAGTTTTTGAAAAAACAACAATGCTCTGCTCTATGTTTTAGGTTTTACTTCTTAGGGCCAAAATGAGACAAAAAACACATATTTTTCATTTTTCGTATATTGGTCAGTTTTAAAGCACAGAAATATATTCGATTATATTAAAGGTATCAAATTATAGTATATAGCATCAAATTTAGCCGATTTAATGTTAGAAAAAAAAGTTATGTGGCTTTATAAATTCGATGAAAAGTGTCTCATTGTGGCCCAGTTATGGGCCACTATGAGACATTAAGTAAGGCCACAACGGGACAGCTGAATAATCACTGTATTTTTATATAAAATGTTGTCATCTCATATGCTAATTCTCTTAAATCTCTCGTACTTTTTCCATAACACATTTTTGAACTAGAACCACAGTAATAAAAGCGTATCCCAGGGTTTCAAAGAAACATATTATTTTTGTAAAAAGCATATTTTAAATGTTCAAAACTGATTTTTCTTACATACGAAATAATTTTAATTACAGTAAGCAAAAAAAAAAAAAAAAAAAAAAAAAAAAAATAGGATTTAAAAAACAGGAAACGAATAAAATAATAAATCCCAAAATATTAATTGATGATTAACTTATATAATTATTTAATACAAATATTAATTACAATTATAAAGTGCTTTGAAATAAATACCATGTTGGGCAACCTTATTAACACCTAACCGGTTTCTGGTTTTGTTTTGTACAAAGCTGTAAAGTAAAATAAAAAGTTCACTTGTAATAATTAGTTAAAATATGAATATTTTTTAACCAAGCCTACCTTTTATTGTTAAATTTCTTTTTTGTAAACTAAAAAAAAAAGTAGATAAGTATTTTACACTTGCTTACTGCTGCTTGGGCCCCAAAAAATTTGTCTCATTGTTGCCCAAACAACAAAATCAAGATTTTTGCTTCATATCATTAAAATAAACCATGAGTTAAAAATGATACAGCTGAATAATAGAAGAATAAAGTGTCAGGAACAACATAAACTGCAACATTTAGCTTTATTGTTGAAGTTTTTCAATATTAAGATAGATGCAAGAAATTATCCAAATAACTTTCAGTGTGTCCACACAGTAACTAATTTTTTTTTTACAAAACAAAAGCATGGAGCAGCATGGAAGTAGGAATTCTGGGAAGCATTTTGGTTATGTTTACTCCTCCTATGTGGTGGTAGCAGTCAGAATTGTATTTATTTTTGAATTTACAATGTCACACTGTAGTCCACCCTCCCCTACTTCGAAGAATACTTGTTTTTTTTTTTTTAAGAATTTATATTCACGAAAAAAACTTCGCCCTTCTTACTTACCTACTTCTTGTTTTAGTTCACAAAAAAGACATTTAACAATAAAAGGTAGGCTTGGTTTAAAAATATTCATATTTTGACTAATTATTTCAAGTGAACTTTTTATTTTACTACACAGCTTTGTACAAAACAAAAGCAGAAACCGGTTAGGTGTTAATAAGGTTGCCCAACATGGTATTTATTTCAAAGCACTTCATAATTGTAATTAATATTTGTATTAAATAATTATATAAGTTAATCATCAATTAATATTTGGCATTTGTTATTTTATTCGTTTTATTCGTTGATTTTATTCCTGTTTTTTAAATCCTAATGATTTTTTTTTTACTTACTGTAATTAAAATTGTTTCTTATGTAAGAAAAAAAAGTTTTAAACATTTAAAATATGCTTTGAACAAAAATATTATGCTTCTTTGAAACCTTAAGAGAATTGCTATGAAAATGTGTACTTGTCAAATCATAGGTCTACACAGGAACAGGTCCGTCATTTTGAAAATTTTCAAATCGGGAGGGGAAGCAAAGGGTCAATGCCACTTAATGTAAATTATCCCCCCCCCCAAAAAAAAAGAAAAAAAACATTAAAAACACACCCAATCACGTGTAAATACATTAATTTCCCAAGGCCAGGGGGCGGTCTAAATGACGAGTCTGCACAGGAAGAGTATCACTCAACCAAGAGTTAAGAAAGCTGCATCAGTTCTACATCACATTGTCAAAGCTATATTTAACCATAAAATAACAAACTGCGATCAGTCTTTTTTCAAAATTTATAGTAAACCCATAACTTACCACTTCCTCTGGTCTTTGTCAATGCAAAACAAGAAAAAGAATGAATCCACAAAACTGTGAACATTCTTCCGAGAACTGCCTAGACATTAAGCACGTTTGTCCAGACGATCGTTTGAAAATAAAACCAATTGAGTCACCAGACAAGAAATATCCCAAATCCCGACACATAAACACATAAATCTCTACACGAGACAACTGACATGATAGCCATTTTGTTCTTCGTTGTCAGTAGCAGACTGAGAAATTCTTATGTGATTAAAAAATATGATTGGGGACAAAGCGTAAGTTATGGCGTCAATGCGTAGTTTGTCATCTTGTTTTCGATTGTTCATATAATCAAAAATGAAAAATGTTTTAACTTGCAAACCCATTTTTTTTTTCCAAAAGTGAACTCAGGGGCATCCGAACAAATTAATTTTTGGAAGGTCAGGAATTCTCAACTTGACGAATAAAACTCCATAATTTGCCGCATGGCGATAATTTTGCCGAACCGTCAAATAAAATTTTCCGAATAAGGACAGTTTTGGAAGGTCGCAATGACACCCCTGCGTGGAATTGGAACTATTCTAAAATCTGTGCAGCGAATTTTAAATTTATAAGTTGAGATAACTGGTGGTTAGAATTACATTCAAAGCATTGCTTTAATTTTTTTTTTATTTAGAATAGGCCTAAGTACTGGTTTCACGCTTTTAGCAGACACTGCACCCCAGGGTCCCAGTAACCACTACAAATGGTTTAACCGGTGGGATAGAATCCTGAAGAAAGCTCTGTTTTTTTTTTTTTTTTTTTTAAATCCAAACCAGAGTCGAATCAGTTCTTGATCCCCTACAGGCATTGATTTGGAAGGAGAACTGAAGGACTTTGTTACCGCGACGTACTTTTAACGTGCCCCAGTCACCATTAGCGAAACCGGAGGATCCTCGACCGGCTGGTATCAAACCCAGGAACCTTCATTCAGAAGTCCAACACCTTACCGATCAGACCACCACGGCCCACTTTTTGAATAGAGGCTTATTGCATTTCCCCGTACATTCTTTCATGTGCCACCTCTATCGGTGGATAACCATCATCAGGAGAGTTTTGACGGTCAGTTTCCCCCACCAGATGGAGGCACGCGTGCTCTTACAATGTGAAACTGCACTTGAAATTCAATTTTATAAAAAGAGTTCGAAGTTAAATGAATACGCAAAGTATCTTTCATACGACCGACGAGATGGACGCTGTCTATTTTCTGTATCTTGAAAATCCACCAACTGGAGCCAGTTTTGAAACTGCTTCTTTGCGCAACAGGTCAACCCCTAATTATTAATTATTGTTCTGCTGGCTGAAAATAAAACACATATCTTCAAAATTATTGAAATAATACAACTTTGTAATGCTTGCGTCGTATTTAGGACAAGATAATATCATTATCACCGAGCAGAGGCGCAGTCTGGGACTCGTTTTAGGGGTTAAAAAACCATCTAAGACCTTGGTTTTAAGCCACAGGGTGATCAGCGAATAAGCCCAGATTTCAAAATGAAATATCGCTATAACAAAGATCGATTAAATTATACGGCAAACTGTACGCTTATTAGCAAAACTGTAAAAATTGTGCACAAAAAGTTTAGAAAATTTAGTTACGAAAATCGTCAATAGATGGCGCTGTTGACGATGGCACTGTTGATGTCCGTCCTTCACGAGAAAAGCTCCAGCCGAAATGTCTAGTAACGAGGTGCGTCTCATTTTTCTTAGGGAAGCTTAATGTTGGAAAAACCCGTACGACTGCACAAAGGCGAGAAGACGAGTGGCGAAATGGCGCCAAAAAGCCTTCCTGCTGACCCTTGCAGAAAATAAACGAAGTCCGTTCCTATGGCAGTAGACGGGCTCAGACTTGACGACGGGAACTTTTCTCGCGAAAGACAGACAGTAATCACAATGACCTATCAATCGCCTTTTTATGTGATTCGAAGTATAAAGCGATCAGTGCGACTGTTGGATAGTAAAAAGCGACTAGCTAAGAAAGTGAAATAATGTATTCCATTGAAGAGTGCGTGTTTTTAGTACTGGAATACCACCGATTGCAATACCGTTCTACGGCAACACTTCGCAGCTTTCTAAACCGATTCAATGTTCTACTGAACGTTACGTTAAACTTTTGGAACAATTTATCAGCAATCAACAATCGTTGGAGGATTGGTCAGGTACCGACTGGTTTTACTGACACAGGAATAGATTGATCTTCATGTTTTCCCGACTGACTCCTAGTGACTTTTTTCTGTCGGGCGCATTGAAAGACAGTGTTTGGGGTAACAATCCCGCTACTATAAATGAGCTTGAATCGTTGATTGGTGTTGCATGTGATTCCATTTTCGTTGAGACATTGCAAGACGTCATGTCAAATTTCATTGTTCAACACTTCGTAAAATTGTATTCTGATTGCAAAGACTGCTTTACTTTATTGTTTTTTTTTTTTTTTTTTTTTTTTTTCAGACTCCTTCCAGAGAAAGAGTTTTCTGCGCACAGCGCCATCTGTTTACGATTTTCGTAACTAAATTTTCTAAATTATTGTGCTCCATTTTTACAGTTTTGCTAATAAACGTACAGTTTACCGTATAATTCTATCGATCTTTGCTGTCGAGATATTTAATTTTGAAATCAGGACTTATTTGCTGATCACCATGTTTTCTCCATAGAATCAAGTATCTTTGCAAAACAATTTTCAGAATTGCTTCAAGTTGTACGAATGCCTACTCCTCACTATTGTGAAAAATGTTTTTATTTACCAGTTTAAAAATTGATTAAGGGTATTTTTTAAGCGTATCGCCTTTTGTTGTGCCGATTACGGCCCGGCTAGGTTAATTGAGCTTACAATGAGAACAATAAAGTGTCTGGATAGCTGTAGTCTTTACAGGCCGAAGAGAAGCTTGGGTTTATTTGCAATTCTGCTTTTGCGTATTGGTCATGGTTGCATTGATGCTTCTGGACCGGAACTTTTTTTTTCTGTTTGGAAGGTTCTAATCATTTGTCTTGATCCTACCGAGTTTCCCTTGAAGGCTCTGGACTAGATTTAACTGGTAAGATCATCATATTCTTCACAAAGATTCAAGGCTAATTTCAGAAAGGTTACTGATTTTTAGCAACGACCGGTTTTTGCACGATATGTTACAGGCAGAAATTGGGCACATCAGCTGCCCCATTAATTTCCAGGAACGATTCTGAATCGTTTTTATAGTGTGTAGTGAGAAAATTCTCTTTGAGAGTACCAAGAAACCCTCCCATGATGCTTTTCGAGGATTGGCTTCATTTGAGATCCAATGTGTCCAGTGGCGGATTCAGCCGATTGTTTTGGGAGGGGCCATCCGAAATTTTTGAACAAACTCCGAACTCCCCAGAAATTTTATTAAATTGAAGTTTTAAAAACTCATTTTTCGGTGTATCGAGACATTAGGTGAGTGGGTGTATTTAGGAATCTCCCTCGAAAATGTTTCAAAATTTAAATTTGAGAGTAATTTTTGTAAATTAGCAAACTAAAAACGCATTTTGTCTATTTTTCATGATGTACGGAGAAAGGTCAGGTTTCAGGCGCTGACCCCAAAATTCTTTTTGAAAATAAAGCTTAGAAACTAAAATATTCTGTCATTAGACATTGAGAAGTTAGAAGAGGAGGGGTGCTCTTCTAGCTCTTCAATTGGCCAGACTAAAAATGCACCTTTAGGTAATGTTTGCTTACATTAAAGGAAGTGTGAAGGTGCTTAGAATCCTTCCTTCCTGGATATATTTTGCCTTTGAGGCTCTAAAAATTCGATTTTTAACCATATTTGTACACATTTTAGAAAGGGATGGAAGATTCATGAGCTCCTCTAAAAACCTCCTTTTAAAGCTAATCAGATCACGATATAAACTTGGGAAGGAGGGGGTCCTATCAAAAACCGTTTGTAATTGAAGTCCCAAAAAATTTCATTTAAGTTGCTTTTAAGCAAGTTAAGTGATAAGGGCTGGATAAGCTAGTTTCCGTTGACATTTTTTCCAAATAAAAGACTTAAAATGCAATTTTTTGCTACATATCAAGGCATTTGTGAAAGGGCATGGGAAAAGGGGTTCTCTCCCTAGTTTCGAAATTTAAGCCATAAAAACGAAAATTTAGGCTCTCTTTGGTCTTGTGAACAATAGGTATACTCTGAAAACATCAGCATTTAGAGATCGTCCAAGTGTCTGTAGTTAGAATTAAGAAATGATGCAAAAGATGGAGAAATTTTGGAAATAAAAGTTTTTTGTTTTGAGGATAGGGATATAATTTATCTCCCAATTAAGGCCTATACTTATTTTTCAGTAAAACACATGTGTTAAATTTTGTTATCTTCTCATAATATTTTTTTCTTTTTTTTCCTTAAAAAAATTCCTACAATCATGGCTTTGGGAGGGGCCATGGCCCCCCTCTAGATCTGCCCCTGAATGTGTCACTTTGTATAGCGAAAGAAAATTCTCTTTCAGAATACCGCACTGTAAAAACACTTCAGAAACGTTCCTGGAAAATAATCCTTGAAACTTTCTGAAGAATTTGGAAATCTCCCCGGTTAAAACCAGTCAAATCTGCAAGTGAGTGCAAATGAGAAATTGCTTTTTAAAGTTTTACAACTCCATATACTTGGTTCAGAAGACACTTTTCAGAATTGTTAAAAAATACTTCCCATTCTCAAAAGGCCGTAGAACATTGTATTTAGGTAATATATGTCACAATAAAACCACCCGGTAAAAATAACTACATTTTGATGAAAAGTGCAGATACGGATTTTGTGCTTAGCACGCAAGCATCGCTCATAATTACCAGGATAGCTAATTGAAGTAAAAATGTAATTCATAAGGCAAAAATTAAAAACTATTACAAATCCTACTAATGGCTCCGTGTTCATACTGTGTTCATAAATTCATTCCGTGCATATGTGCGATGTAAATTTTAAATTTTCCCGTCTGACGTTATTGTTTCTGACACCCCTAGGAGCACCCAAGGTGATAAATAACGAAGAAGTAGATCTGCTTTTGAGGCTAATGTGAACGAATTCCGTTTGGCTGAGCCCCATTTAAGTGGAAGTCCGACTTTTGCTCAGACACAAGACAGACAGCACAAGCAAGACAGATCCCTCCCCCTCCCCGCCCCGTCTAATGGTCAGGAAACAAGAGGCATTCTTCCCCCTGGCTAATTGGATAATTTCTAAATAAACCGAGAAAAAGATGTTTTTAATAAGTTTCTAGAAGGGCAAGTTCTCGTAATTATCAATCCCTACTTTGTTTTGAACTAATACTTCCTACGCTCAAAAATTTTGAAATTCAAATAACTTGCGCCGAAGCGGCCGTGCCTAATCGACCAACGCCGAAATGGTCGTGCCAAATCGTACCAAACCAATTGTCTTTTCGGTCGTATAGAAGCACTATCGAATAAGCACGAGTTCATAGTGAACAAATAAGAAAATCACGAGTTAGTTCACATCATCAATCTATGAACAGACTGCTCATAAGTTGATGCTGCAAGACTTGCATCATTTTTGGCAAATTATCATTGAGTTAACTTTCATTATCATTCGCAACACCAACCCGCCGCTGGCAACTAGTACATTAACTATTGCACACTTGTGGATTACAAAAAACATATTGCTTGTTAGTGAAATGCAACAGAAAACACAAAAATTGAGTAATGGTAATCATGCCGTAGTTTAATTGTACCTTACTCGGAAAGAAAATACAATTTCTTCTCATGGTGAAATAAATTAAACAAAATAATAAATTAACGAACGAATCCATTGAAAATAACTACAATTTTATTAAATCGACTTGGAAACATTATGTCTAACATTCCCTTGGACCAGCCAAGCGTAAAATAAAGTTTATACTCAGAATAAAAAAAATGATAAATAAATAATAATAATAATAATAGAAGCAACAACAACAAAACATTCACGTAAACTTGTGCCCAAATACTTTGTCATTTAAATCTAAAATATATTTTACAAGAAAAATGTAAAACTGCCAACATCCGTAAGTAGCAACGGATAAAGGAACTTCATTGCAGAACCAGATATAGGGGTTTTTTTTAATAATTAGATGCAATAATTTTAATTAAGTTTTAATACTTAAATTTCTAAAATTATCTAAATATCCCTATAGATAAGATTCAGTTTTGTATTTTTATTTGTTCGTTTTGTTTATACCACTATGCCTCTTGGGGAGTTTCAATGAGATTGCTACATCACAAAAGTGGTTGTTCAATATAGTGAAATTATTTCACCGAGGAAAAGAGCAAAATTGGAAATAACTTAGAAATTCTGAGGTGTTCAATAGTTTGTTAATATATCGCTTTTTAATGGAAAGAAACAATTTCTGAATGTTGATTACACGTTCATTGTAAGGATTTGTGTAGAAAAAATATGGCATTAGTAGATAAATAGATACTGGCGTCAGTGGTGGTGATGAGAATGGTTAAGATGGAAGCGGTTACGCGGTCACCAGCTAAAGTGGTACTGATAATGGATGAGGGTAAGTATCAGTGACTGGAGTTGAGGTGGCAGTGGCTAAAATTGTGGTGAGTGACTGAAGTAAAGGCGGCATTGAGGAGAGATTGACTGAAGTTGAAGAGACATTGGCTGAAGTTGAAGAGGCATTGACTGAAGTTGAGGATACATTGACTTGCAGTTAAAGTAACCGTCAGAAATTAAATTGAGAGTGGAAGAAGTTTAAGAGATAGTGGTTGAAGTTGAGGTGACAGTTGTTGAAGTTGGGGTAATGGCAGAAACTGAGATGACATTAGCTTGCGGTGACAGTAGCTGAGGTGATGGTGTTACTGGTTTTTTTTTCTTTTTCTTAGTTGAAGTTTGTTCTCTTGGTGACTCATTTTTGATAGTTGAAGCAAATCCTCGCACACCCTATTACGCTTTAGGGATGATTAAGTTACGTTTACATCCTAAATCATACTAATTTAGCAAATTGTCATAAAAAAAGACAACGAAAAAATAACACGGAACGATATGTTAGATATCAAGTGACTGTTTCATCAGCAAACAAGATCGTCGAAGCAATCTTGAAGAACTAGTTTTCATATTCGGTGGTGTTTTCGACTGTGGTAGTGGTGGTGAGAGTGGAGGTGGTGGTTGCATTCCTCCTTCTTTCTAATTCTTTTTGATGCAAATGAGAAACGACAGCTTCTATTCCAGCCCACGTTTCTTCGCCGGTCGGAATGATCTCCGTTCGAGGAAGAAGGAATCCGAACCTTCCTCGATCTCTCAGCTCAATGGAGAAGCTGTACTTGCAGCCAACCACATCGTACACCCAATCAGAAGCACTGCCGCTCGTTGCGTCTGGAAGAGAAAAATGTTTCTTTAGTTTCTTTACCTGTCTTGAAAAAGAGCAATTCTTCAATGTACGCCAAACCACTGCGGTATTTACGGCAATAAGCAGGCCGATTTCCTAGCTCGAAAGAGTGTCCAATTATTACACTTGAATTCCTTACCATTCCATTAATTTTTATATCAACGAGCTGATGTGTGCATCACATGACTTCCTTTTGCACCAATTTAATGTTATTTCTTCATTATTGGCAATTTTAATGTCATTCAGTAGTTAACTCTCTAAATATCGCCAATAGTGGCCAAAATAAAACCAGATTATATTTAAAAAAAACGCCTAATTTGTGGCAACCAAAAACTTGGCGATATATAGCCAAGTGTTTGCCAAATTATAACACCACTAGAGTTTGCATTAAAATTAGCAATCACTTCCCCCCAAAAAGGTGTGAAAGACCCCCTTTGAAACGTACAAATGCAACCAACAAGGGACGTGCACAACTAGACCCCACTCTAGTCTACGTACCATATTTCAACTTTCTAGGACATACCGTTCTTGAGTTATGCGACATACATGCGCACATCCGCATATCCGCACGTACATACATACGTACATGCAGACGTCGCGAGAAAACTCGTTGTAATTAACTCGGGGATCGTCAAAACGGATATTTCGGGTGTTTATACGTTCTTAGGCACTTATCCGCGTGTGGTCGAGTTGAAAAAATAAACTCAACATTCTTTTGGGGGTGAGCAAAATGGAAGTTAATGCCGATTTTTGAGTGAAAACTTTTTTGCGAATACAATACTTCCTTTTTTGTAAAAGGAAGTAAAAATATATTGTAAACTATGTAGGTATCAAAATTAAGAGAAAGAATAAGCTATAAAAAGTGGTATGAAGCAAAACTGGCTACAATATGAGGTAAGCCATGCCGAAATACAGCGGCTTTTCTTCGCTTAATAATAGGTCATGATTGCTTTATATAAAATAAGTGTAAGAATTATGGTTATAAGCAAAACTAAAAATTGAATTAAAGAGGCACCCACAAAGAATTTAAACAAACGTAATCAAATAATTATTTGCTCAAACTTTAAAAAAAAGTTGCCTTACACAGCGTAGATGCTGAGGGGCCGTATCTGTAGGGCATTCCATTTATTGCTTCAACAGCAGAAACAGCAACGGTCAGAACGTCCATCTGCAAAATTCCAAAAGATGCACAGTAAGACAGAGCCTTCTTACAGCATATTTAAACAAGTCACCCAATGAATTTTCAAATAGATATAAAGTTTGGCTTTAAAAAAAAATCATGCATAACAAGAAGAATGTGTTGGCCCCTGTTTTACAGGCCTTTGGCTTTCATAATCTTATAGCCTGAATTCCTTTGGATATACGGGAAGGTTGCCGTCAATGAACCGGTTCCACATGACTAGACCGCGAAGATATTTCCCGTACCAGAGTTTGTGCAGACGTGTAATAAGTTTTAGTACGTTCTTTCTGAAAACAGTCTACTGCAGAGTCGTCAAGTAGCTAAAATTATTTAATCATACTGTTAATCGGTCAGAAAAGATTTCTACCATTATCTTACTAATTATTGAGATTTTCATTTAGTTATAACATGCTATGAATATCACTGATCATCTAAACGTGAACGTTGAATTAAACAGAGTGCTTTTTCAAGAACAATTCTCCATACTTCATGTTTCATCATGATTCGTCACAGCAGTAACACCGATAAGAATAGCCAAAATGACACAGTTGCTATCATTGGAACACTAGGTGTTTCCATGAATGGACCACCTGACTACGTGTTTCATTCATGGGAAATCTCAAATATTGCTGTAACTTCAGCTCAATTACCTTTGGAAATTGCTCAATTGTTTAAAAATAAGTATGACAAAGAAAAAAATAATCTCAGTAATTCCTGAAAGTTCTTATACTTTATTATAATTTCAAGGCTTTTTTTTTTTTTTTTGTAAAATTGATTAAAAATTTAAAACATAATAATACTGTTTCAAATACTTTTGCTGTTCTAAAAAAATACAAAATTTAGTAAAATAATATGGCTAATGGACAAGTGAGAGCATGTAACGTGCTGTACACTGTTAAAACTGCAGGTTGCGTTTGGCACCTTTCAGTGGTGAAACGCTTGTTCACCAGTGACACCCGATAGAGAGCCGAAATTGCACCCTTGACAAGGGTGAAAAACTGGCTCCCTTCACCCAACGTGCACCGTAGGTGAAAGATGGTACTCTAGGTAAGAAAAATGGCACCTTTATTGCTTCCTAGAGAGATCCCCCCCCCCCGTGTTGTTTGCGTTTTTTAATACAATTGTGTTTTATTTATTTTGATTTATATATACGAAGGCATTTGATCACATTTCAACTTTCGAACATAGTTTAGAAGTGTTCATGACTTTAATTTGTCTGTTCGTGCACTAACTTTCTTATATTCACACTTGGATTCCTCAGTAATGAATATGTTGTTGACAACTTTTACTGCATGATCCGTACTGAAAATGAATATGGAAATAGTTATCAATCATTTGTCGGAACAACCAGAAATATTAGGTAACATTAGATTAGAATCATGGGAAAATAAAAGCGTTCATAAACGTTTAAAATTTTAATCGAGCGTAACATATCAATACTTAGTATAAGATTCGATATTTGAGTATCCTTATGCGTACAAGATAAATACTGATTTAAAAGCCCTTCTTTCCAATGTCAAGTTTTCCGTCAGATTAAAAATAAAAACGAGTAGATAACTACATTCGCTTTATGCAATAACGCCTAAGAAAGTTAACCGTTATACGTTAACCAAAACACGATGTGAAACTCATGAGTCAAACGCTGAGTGAGAAAGATTTCTTTTCAGGCGGTTTTTTTTTCCCCGCCTTTGCTGCTTTGTTCGTTTCCACTACGTAGTTATTTCATTTGAGAAGAAATAGATATTGGTATATTGGCTGCTCACGTCAATGCATTTTTATTCCAGAATTAGCAATTCAATTATCAGCTGATTTAAACGTTTTTATTTTTAATGTTGTTGTTGTTCAAGATAGTACTGATAGATAGTTTTAGGTAACAGATTTGCACGATATAAATAGCAAGATATTAAATATTTAATAAGGTAAACGGAAGAATAAGCAGTTGTCAACATACTTTAAATATGTTCGAAAGCTCTAAGTGCTACAATATGATCAAATGCCTTTACTTACGCGATATTTCGAAGATTAATCCATGAAATTTTCAGTTTTGTACTTCATTCAATGTGAAAGCAAATTTCGTTGCAACTTCCTTCGTTCGCCATTCAAACTGAAATTGTCGTTGGACGATTAGTCACAGCGCATGCGCAATGAGTCGCTCTCCTATTGAATCACTTTTGTTAACGTCGTTCACCCACTGAGGAACCAAAAGCACCTTGACGACACTTCCTAGCCTCCGTTTCACCCCGCGGCACTGTTTTTTCACCCTAGGGTGAAATTCTTTACCCCTGTGGCACTCCTGGTTTTAACAGTGTAGTAGCTTACAGAAATGGTGGCGTGGACCTTAACGAAGCCTGCCGACAACATAGAGTCCTGAAAGCAACTTCAAACAGTCGCATGGAAAATAAAAAGTGGTTTGTTCTTACCTTAGTCACTCATTAAAAATTTAGGAGATGAACCCTCCGAAATCGGAATATGATTAGTGAATCATATTTTGAAATTACGGAGGAAGATTTTGGAATTACATCCGAAAAATTGGGGGAACTGGCCATTCAAGAGGTTGAGAAAAATAACATGTCCCACAGATTTACTTACAACAAAAAGTCTATTAATACTATAGTCTCTGGTAGTTTGAGACTTAAGCTTCTGGTTTCAGAAATAAAATGACCAAAAATGTTCTCTGACATTTTAGAGAGCAAGTACAATCTTGAGTCAAAAGAAAATTTTGAAAATCGATTCAACAAAATTCTCAACAGTTCAAAAGAAGTTGAAAAGATATTAGCTAAGAACGGTGTTGCACAGGTTGAGAAAATATCAAGCGGTGAACGAGGTGTGATGACTACAGCTGTGTGTTGTGTAAGTGCGTTTTTTTTTTTTATGTTCCTATTATCCAAAAACAAAACATTTTAGAAAAATCTATTTTTCTGTAACTTATTGTTATTTGCAGTGTTTATTGATCACCTGTTATCAATATTTGTAAGTTACGTATTGATTTTTTAATTTGAGAATGTGGTCCATCGATGGAAACTCGATGGTCCATCCATAGCAACCGGTCGCCATGAATGGAACACATCCTAAAATATTTATTTTTAATTTTCATTCTTTACTGTGTATATTCATAATGAAAGTGAATATTAATATTAAAATAGAAATATACTGAGAAATTGTTCCTATAATTGACGCGAAATTTGAGTTGAATTTCCTTTCTAAAAAAATCGAAAACTGTTATGTGGTTCATTGACGGCAACCTTCCCCTATGTAAAAATTAACACAACACTGTAAAAAAATTCCGAATCGTTACTGGTTATTTTCGTGGAACATTTCGGGTTTTTACAGGTTTTCAACTATTTCCCCGTAAAAACAAGTATTTTCGCAAAAAAAAAATAGTTTCCTGAATCACTACAAGTTGCATGCATGCAGACTTTTCACTGTTGTGGAAAATATTTTTAACAACAAATTTAAATGAAACGCGTTTAGTACGTTCATCGGCCTAAGTTCGATTAATGCCCGTTCTGATTAACTAAACTCCTAGTAGGAGCGAAAAAGTCTGTGGATAGCCACAGCCTTGCAAGGCAGGAATTGTAGGCAAGTGATATTCTTGGTTCTTTCTTGGATAGCTATGGCCATGGTTGCTCTAATTCTTCTGGAGCTTTCTTGGTAAATCAGGCAGGTTCTAATCAATTACATTAAACTCATTTTTCTGCAAGGTTCTCGAGACATGACTGGCTTTAACCATTGAGAAGGTATAGATGGAGAGAGTGCAACCCTACTATCCCGATACGGCAACAGTACCATGTGACATGGGGAGTAATTTCGAGTTGACCGTAACCGCTAAAGAAGTTTTCATTAGCTGAAGCCATGCATGATAACAACCTTTAACTGTAGAAGGGAAAAATTAGATTTATAGTAATAATGCAGTATTCTAGCATTGTAAACTGTGAGGAAAAAGCCGCACCAGGAGGGCCAGTAACTTTTCCCTAGCGTGTACGAATGTTTTTTACTTCTAAATAAAGAAAAAATAACATTTATATGCATTCAACGAGTACATATTCCACAGTTGCCTATAATTTTTTAATTTTTGTACTTATTTTACCTATAAAAGTTATAAAACATTGTAAATCTTGAGTGTAAATAACATTTTAGTTCCATAAAAACACTTTTTACTTAACTAGTAATTATTTTAACGGCTCTTAAGCATTTTGTGTACATTTGCTTTGTTGGCGAGTATCTTCTCGCCAAGCTCCTGTGAACAGCAGATGCGCAAGAATAAAGATTTGCTATTTTTATGTTTCAATTTAAATACTAGTATGCCTGCGTATGAAATCATTTCAAAACATTGATTACAATACATATGAATCCATAAATTTTCAGTCAATAACAGAACACTTTAAACTATTTGTACATGCCCGTTATTTTAGGAAATAAACATCAAAATACATGAAAAATGCAATTACATTATATTTTAAAATCCGGAAAGAAGTGGGGAGAGGGAATTTGAATGATAGGCCTGTATTTGTATCCGTTATTTATTTATTTATTTATTATTATGCGGTAAAGGAGTTGGAGCCAGAGTTGCTCTGATTTGTAGCCCCGAATTCATAAGCGCCATCGCGTCGTCTGAAAAATATTTAAAGCCAAAAGAGCGATTGCGTGCCAAAACGCGACAACTTCCCAGCCAAACAAGTCACCTGACCTGGGAAACATTGGGTCCCAAGCTTATTTCACTGAGACATTTGCTATGGCTCCCTCCATTAGTATTCCTTCTCAATGGCTTTAGCAGGGGAGATCGCAATTCTTCAGAAAGTTTCAAGGTTAATTTCAGAAAAGTTACTGACTTTAAGAGGAAAACGTTCCTTGATTTTTCCAAGATATGTTTCTGGCAGAAATTGGGCACATCAGCAGCCTATTATTTTCCACAAACGTTTCTGGATCGTTTTTACAGTGAATGTTGTAAAGAAATACGGAAGTGGATCTCAAGGGAGCTTTTATGCAAAGTATCCCCTGAAAGTAAGTTACTTCGGAACTTACCTCGGTTCTTTTTCAACCGAGAAAAGTTTTTCTCGGATGACTTTTCATCCAGAAGCTCACACTTCTTATGCATTGAAAAAGGTGTTCCTTGTAACACCGAAACACGTGTCTGCAATAATTTTGCAGTTTTTGTGCTTCACAACGTTGGATTACTAACTGTTTTAATTTTCAGTACAAAGGTATTTATTCATTACTCGTTTCTAGTATTTATAAATACGTTATAATATTCGCTGGTTGCTATGTCGTAAAAAAATTGATGGTAAGTTGAGTAAAATGTCACTTAAGGTGAATCCATAAACAAACTTAGTTCCCAAATTCAACAATAAATGTATCGGGAAATGTTTACTGTAATAAACCTCATTTTCACACCTTATTTATTTTTAATTTGTATTAATAAAATCGTATTCATCTACAGAATAAAATAATCAAACATCAATGAGGCAACACATCTAAAGCTTGGACACCAGTTTTCTACAGTGAAGCATTTGTAAAAATACTATTTTTTTTTTTCGCCCCACAATTTTGGAACCGAATTGACGGATAAGTCAGCTCCCCTAATATAAGAGCCTTAGCTTGGCATTTATTCGTCTCTAATGGCAGCTGAGATTGGTGACTGTTTGGTATTCATGTGTGCCTCTTCCCTCTCCAAGAACGGCGATGCATCCTCCTCAAATGCTACGGAGTGACACTAAAAAGACAGCCTCCAAAAGCAGAAAAAGTCCCTCCTTCTAAAAATTTCGTTCCCCCTCCCCCTGAAAATTTTGTGATTTAAATAGAACAGGTTTAAACATCTCCAGCACATGGTAGCCTAGAGGGATTAGGTGGAATGGCTTCAGCAAAAAATACCGAATGAACTGGCACCAGTCTAGACGCTCAGACCACTGCCTTCTAGACTAGGAAAGCCAGCGAACTGGTAACGTGACGACACTACAGTAGGCAATTTGATTGTGCCAAGCGATTACGCTTTCGGAAAAATTTAGTGCTCTTTTTAATAAAATTTCACTACAAGGAGCTATTTCAACCTTTTTTTTATCCTCAAAATAGAGTAACAAAAATTATTTTCTTATATAGTACGTTCAAATGTGTTTCAAAGTGATCTTTTTTTTTTATTGCAGATTTGACAATTATTGAACAAATCAAAACATATAAAATTGAATTCAGAATTTCTGAGGAACGAAATTTGTTCACATGCGTTGGATGGGATAGAAACATGGCCGACGTATTTGTGTCTGCAGACCACAGGAGTCTCAAAACTATTACAGGGTCCTTAGCTGAGTCAGAGTTATTTATATGCACACCGGACAGACAGACAAAAAGCCACGTACATATTCTTATGGGAAAGAACAATGATGTACAATTTTTTTACCGGCTGCAGCATCATACAAAAAATTTTGATAAGAGCCAAACAACATCAAATCATCAAATTTCAAAAAAAAAAAAAAAAAAAAGGTTTTTAACGTTTTAAATAAAATGGTAAAAATAGAACAGAAGAGAAGATTACAAACCAAGAATCGATTTTATCATAACTTGATGCTTATTTTATTTCCGACTTTTATTTTCCAAAAACCAGTTTCTGTATGTTTGACTCCAAATCTGATATTATGGCTAATCGTGGCTTTCGATTTGTAACATTTAACGAAACACCGAGCCACACGGGTTTGCTTCGTCGATCGCATGTGGCCTACGGGTCGTAGGTCGGGCACCACTGTTAATAATAGTCTGTTATAGGTGCTAGAGCTACGTGAAAGTGCGTTTTTAAAAAGTTTTCTTGACCATATATCTTGGGTTCCTTCTGAGATTTTTCATGCATACCCATATGGTACATGAAGGAGGGGGGGGGGTAGGCAAAGGGCTTAATTTAAGTTATACCAACACTGTTAAAACGATTCAGAAACGTTCCTGGAAAATAAGGGGCAGCTAATGTGTCCAATTTCTACCAGTGATATATCTTGGAAAAGCCAAGAATGTTTTCCGCTAAAATTCAGTAAACTTCCTGAAATTATCTTGGAAACCTCCTGAAAAATTCAAAAATCTTTCCGTCTACAGCCAGTCTTATCTCTGGAATTTTAGAGTAATCTTAGGTAGGTTTTACATAATAGCTTGACACTTTCCTGATAAATCAGTAAAGTTTCAAAATCAGCATTATAAACAGGGCCAAAGTTAAGACGAATTGCAAGCAAACATTACGAATTTTACTCTCCTGCAATTATTGCAAAGCTACGTAATCCATAGACTTATTCGCTCCCTTTGGGAACTTAATCAGTCTGGACGGTCCGTAATCGAACTGCAGCCTATATCACTTTATGAATACGCTCAGTAAATCTTTAAACTAGGAGCTAAAACTATTTTTCACAACAGTGAGAAGACTGCATTCGTGCAACTTGTAGCAATTCATTAAACTTTTTGACAAAGATACTTGATTTCTCCAGGAAGTGGATAAAAATCATCGAAATCCCGAAACGTTACACGGAAATGATCAGTAACGTTTCGGAACGTTTTTACAAGCAGCAAAAAACACGGCACCTTACATGTAACTATATTTGTTTCTTAACGTCATGGAGAAATTGACCCCGTGATTCCCTCAAAGAAAGTCCCTTAAAAAGGACAGGCTGACTTATCCGACATTTTGGTTTCAAGTCAACTTTGGATCCAACTTCTTTTCTAGTATTAATAAATACGGTATAATATTCGCTGGTTGCTATGTCGTAAAACAATTGATGATAAGTTGAGAAAAATGTCACTTAAGGTGAATCTAGGGAGATAACCTAGTTCACAAATTCAACAAAAATGTATCTGGAAATGTTTACAGTAATAAACCTCATTTTCACACCTTATTTTTTTTTAATTTGTATTAATTAAATCGTCTTCATCAACAGAATAAAATAATCAAACGTCCATCAGGCAACACATCTAAAGCTTGTACACTAGTTTCCTGCAATGAGACTTTTGTACAAATAATATTTTTTTCTCCCAACAATTTTGGAACCAAAATGTCGGATAAGTCCGCTCCCCCTATATAGAAGCCTTACCCCAACCTCCCTAAATGACGAACTTGGTTCCATACGACATCAAATTTCCAAAAGAACATTTACTGAACTTACGTGTTCGCTGTAATGAGGAGCGTGCATAGTAGTGTATCCATGCGGCGTCATCCACAGCTGTGAGAAAGAGTGTAGGGTGAAGTAGGCCCTCAGCCTGTCTTTGATGGACATGACACCATCCCTGATGGCCGAACTCTCTGCCTCCGAAAACGGCTGCTCGCCCTTAAAGATGGGTGAGCATGGAGTAGAACTGGTGCTGGGACCTAGAATGTATCAGGAGCATGACTACACAAAACATTTTGGATGTGATTGAGAGTACCCATAATTTGTAAAACTTTAAGTATGTCGTGGCATTTAATAATAATGTTTGTTATTCACAAGTTTCTTAACCATTCATTGAAAGCTAAACATTTTTATTTTAAATAAATAGCATGTATACGAGGGCAAATCAAAAAGTCATTGCGCCTATTTGTTTTAGCCACAATACGGCTGTGAATACAAAGCAAACATATACATTCCCAGCATTCCTTGAACCGTACCAGCCATATTTGCTTTTTGCTCGGAAGAGCGGAGCTGCTATCAGTCATTTAAGATGACGGTTGTTCTTCAGACGTCCACAGCTTATGAGCAGCGAAGTGTTATTCGTTTTGTATGGAGCCACGGTCAAAAGCCCATAGGAATTCAGAGGGAAATGCACCTGCAGTTCAGACCTTCCCCTTAGTGATTTTTACGATTTTGTTCCACTGAAGAAGTTTCTGGCGGGACAGAAGCCAAGAACGCGATCCGACGGTGATTTTACAGGCAGCCAGGAGAATTCTACGACAGGGGGATCTCTAATTTAGTTCTGAGATGGGACAAATGTCTGAACCGGTGTGGTGACTACACTGTAAAAACGTCTCAGAAACGTTCCCGGAAAATAATAGGCAGCTGATGTGCCCAATTTTTGCCAGTAACATATCTCGCGAAAACCAGGAACGTTTTCCGCTAAAATTCAGTAATCTTCTTGAAATTATCCTGAAAAATCCAGAAATCTTCCCGTTTAAAGTCACTCGTACCTTTGCAACTTCAGAGTAAACTTCGGTAGGGGTAATATAACAGTTCCAAACGCTGTATTGCAAACACAGCCAAATTGCAAATAAGTAGCAAGCATCTCACGTGATTGCACTTCTTGCAAGCTTAACGTGGTCCAAAGACCTCTCCGCTCCCTTTGGGAGCTCAATCAGTTTGGCTGAACCGTAAACGAAATTAAGCCGATACGCATTATAAATACTGTCAGTTAATCTTTTAACTGGGAGCTAAAATAATTTTTACAACAGAGAGAAGTCTGCATTCGTGCAACTTATTGTAATTCAGGAAACTTTTTGACAATGATGCTTGATATTTCTAGGAAGTGTATAAAAACCATCGAAATCCCAAAATGTTAAATACTCAGTAACGTTTCGGAATTTTTTTAGTGTATGTGGAGAAATAGTGTAAGTGACATAGTTTACTACGTATATTTGTAAATACTTGTATGTATCTTTTTTTGGCAAATAAAAAATAGGCGCAAAGACTTTTTGATTTGCCCTTGTACATGGGACCGGCAATGCATGAAATCTGGGATTCTGTATAATGTCTGAGATGAGAAGTAGGCGTTCTATATTATGTCTAGCATGAGAACTCGACATTCAACATAATGCCTATAGAATGAGAAGCCGACGTTCAATAAAATGCCCTGCTTGAAAAGCCGGTTCATCAGAATGCCTTACAAAAGAAGCCGGTATTCGATAGCATGTGCGATATGAGAAGCTGAGATTCTATATAAAGTCTGAAGTGAGAAGCGGGCGTTTTGTGGATGTCTAGCATTAGAAGCTTACCATCTATAGAATGCCTAGCATGGGAAAGTCGGCATTTTAGAGAATGTCTAGCAAGAAAGATCGGTCATCCATAGACAACCTTGCAACTGAAGTCGACCGTATAGAAAATACCTAGCATGAGAAGCCGGAATTTTATAAAACGTCTAGCATGAGAAGCTGGTATGCTGCAGAATGTCTTTCAGGAGCATTCTGCACCAGGGCAGGGCAGAGCGATCTCTTCTAGTCATATACCCAAGTGTTTAAATTTCACATTGATTGAGATTTTAAAGGACCGAAATTTTTTTTCTGGAATTTTTGGAGATTTTTGGTTTTATGGAGATGGTGCAGCTAAGGCTGCGTTCACATACCGCAACCGGTCGCTACTCGTCAGTTGATCAAATGACAGCTTATGACGTCAGCGGTTATTCACCGGTTGTTCAACAACCGATGCCTCATCGAACGCTTTCGGTTGCTTTTCGGTTACTTGCGCATACGAATAACGCGCAGGTGAAAAATGTTTATTATTGGTCAAAAAGTCACGTGGTTGGATTACCCAATCAACTAGGTCAAATTGCGGTCGACCGGTGGATCTACCGGTGAAGCTATAGAACGACTTCGGAAACAGCCAGTTAAACGGTAGCTCTGTTAGAACGCAACGGTTAGTCATCGGTCGACGTGTGACGGTATGCGAATGCAACCTAAGCTATACCATGTGGGATTAGTAATAAAAACAGAACTTCTTAAGGCCCTAAATTGGTTGTGTACAGTGCTACTATATAACTACACCTCATGAGTAAATAAATGGGGTGTTACCATTTACCCCCCCCCCCTCTCCCCCGCCTCTGGAGTAAAAAAAAAAAACATGATGACATTCACCAACTAACAGTCATAAACCCAAACGTTCCATACCCAGTTACTCTCAACGTCTGTAGTCTTTCACTGTAAAAAAAAAATAATTAATTTGAATTTTTGGCATCTTGAATTCCAATTATGTTTTTCGCAATCACGAGAGTGTGTGTGTATGTATGCGCGTGTGTGTTTTTGTAGGCGCGTGTGTGTGGGTGCGTGCGTGTGTGTATGTAAGCATGTGTGTGCATGTTGTGTACGCAGTGCTGTGTGTGTACGGGTGTGTGTGTGTGTAGGCGTTCGTGTGTGTGTGTATGTATGCATGTTGTGTATGCAGTGCTGTGTGTGTAGGTGTGTGTGTACGTGCGTGTTTGTATGCGTGTGGGTGTGAGGATATTGACGCAACCAGGAGACTGTTTTCGCTATAGGAGCAGCATCGTGAGGAGCCGGTGGACGGGTGGTGCTGGCAGAGGGTACTGGTGCGAAAATAAAATGATAGCGCGGCCAAAACAGTCAAATGAGAACAATAAGCAATCGTGATTGCTCAAAAAAAAAAAAAAAAAAAAAATCCGAAACGTTACTGAGTATCTCCGTGTAACGTTTCGGGATTTCAATGGTTTTTATCCACTTCCTGGAAAAATCAAGTACCATTGTCCAAAAGTTTCCTGAATTGCTACAAGTTGCACGAATGCAGACTTTTCACTGTTGTGAAAAATATTTTTAGCTCCTAGTTGAAAGATTAACTGAACGGCTTTATAATTTGTTTCGGCTTCAGTGCCACTGCGACCCAATCAGACTGATTAAGCTCGCAAAGGAAGCGTATAAGTCCATGGATTCCGTAGCTTAACAAGAATTGCAGAGCCGCCCAGACTGGCTTAAGCTCCCGATGGGAGCGAATAAGTCCATGGATTCCGTAGCTTAGCAAGAATTGTAGAACCGCCCAGACTGCTTAAGCTCCCGATGGGAGCGAATAAGTCCATGGATTCCGTAACTTAGCAAGAATTACAGAAGGGTAAAATTCTTGATTCTTACATGCAATTCTGTCTTAGCTGTGGCCATGCTTGTAGTAGCTTTTGAAAATTTCTCGATAATTCAGGAAGGAGCCAAGCTATTATATTATACCTGCCTAAGTTTACTCTAAAATTTCAGAGACACGACTGGCTTTAAACGGGAAGATTTCTGAATTTTTCAGGAGGCTTCCAGGATAATTTCAGGAAGGTTACTAAATTTCAGCGGAAAACGTTCCCTTTTTTTGCAAGATATCGCTCTTTTGAAAGAAAAGCCAAATTTTTAATTTTCTTTTTTTTTTTTCGCTTAAAATCCTTCAAAAGACGTTATCTTCTTTGGAAAATAATGACAGATTTTTTTGCTCTAATATTAACTACTGGAGAGCACGGCAAACTTACTTTTCTTAATGCAAAGTGCCTGAAGAGTTCAACTTCAAACGCTTCTCCTGTAAAATTTCATTTCTTCGTATTGTGGCACTCTTTTAAACGAGTGATACGTTACCGGCAAAAATTGGGCACACCAGCTGCCCATTATTTTCCAGGAACCTTTCTGAATCGTTTTTATAGTGTGGACACAATTCACAAAATTTTATGTTTCAATTCATCCAAAAGAAAGCGAAGGATCTAAAGTTCAAACACTTAATTTCTGGTTCCCTTTAACCCGACTGACATTTACTGTGCGGAACGCAAGATTCCATGTAAAAAAAAGAAAGAAAAAATTAATTTGAATTTTGACTCCTTGAATTCAAATTATGTTTTTCGCTATCACTAGTGTGTGTGCATGTAGGCGTGTGTGTTTGTGACCAGACAGGAGAGTGTGGGTACGTGTGTGTATGTGTATAGGTATGTGTACGTAGGCGTGTGTGTTTGTGTTCAGGCATGAGTGTGTGGGTATGTGTGTGTATATGTATGCGTGTGTGTTTGTGTTTGTGTGCATGCATGAGTGTGTGTGTATGTGTTTAGGTGTGTTTATGTATGCGTGTGTGCTTGTGTCTGTATGTATGCAGGCATGAGTATGTGTGAATGTGTGGGTGTATGTATTTGTGTGTGTTTGTGTCTGTATGTATGCAGGCATGAGTATGTGTGTAGGTGTGTGTGTTTGTGTCTGTATGTATGCAGGCATGAGTATGTGTGTAGATGTGTGTGTGTTTGTGTCTGTATGTATGCAGGCATGAGTATGTGTGTATGTGTGTGCATGTATGCATGTGTGTGTGTAGGACATAGACGCAACCTGGAGACGGTTTTAGCTAGAGGATCAGCATCGGGAGGACGGTGATCGGGAGTGCTTGCAAAGGGAGGCGGGGGGGGGGGGGGGATAAAATCATAGGAACATCAAAACCGTCAAATGCGAACAATAAGCAATGTGGTTGCTCAAAATAATGCGTAGTACCTGTGCGGTCTTTAGCTGCAAACATTCTACGCAAGTTCAATCACGCGTAACTTCACGAAAACTCGTAACGTGCTTCTCCAAAATGTTTCAGTAGAAATTGGGTCAGTAACATATAAAAATATTAAACGTTTATCAAAAGATATGAGTAAAGTGTTCTTACCTCCGAAGAAAATATCAAAATTTCTGTTAGGGTCTGTTCCTCTGCACAGCAGCACACCTGGGAAATTGGGATTGATGGCTCTATTTTTTCTCCACAGACGATTCTAAAAGATAGAGAACATTGCTCGATGAAATATTTTCTAAAAAGATTATGGATTTTATAATCAAAATTCAAAAACTCCTATAATTTAAGACAAGTATCTATTTTTATTTTTCTTCCTTTGATTCTTTTTTGTCTATTTACCTTCAACCGCATAGTATTTGGTGTGCATTATTGAGTTTGTAAAAGTTAATTCATTTATGGATCAATTTGCTGCTACTGAACAGAATGTTTAATACTTCCGTTCAAATTTAGAGAATAATGTTACAAAATACTTTTTAGCACTGGTGCTTTTATATTAACGTCTTTAAAAGATTTCAATAAATCTTAAGTCCCTGTTTATAAAAAGTCTTAATATATTACGTCATGGTCACTAACATATCACAATAGCCACTAACACTATACTTCAATAAGCTAGAACAGTGGCACTCAAAATAATGGTTGTGACCCCAAATCGGATTGTAAAAAATACTTAGGAAATTCAAAGTTTATGAAAAAGTTGTTGAAAAAATAATAAAATAAAGCTATAATATGGACAGTCTTTTGCTCAAAAGTCAATGTTTTTCAAATGTAAAATTTTAACAACATTCTTGGGAGATTAAATATTTTTACTTCAAAACATCCCTTTCGATAATTTACCAATCCGTGCATTCGTCAACTTTTACGGCGTCGCCATTTTTTGTATATCTTGTAAATCTTTTGTATATCTTTATTAAATGTAATAATGCCATGCTTCGACTAACTAATGAGGGATTTCCTACTTGACAGCGAGAGAGCGCCATCTGTTGGATAACTAATTGAAAATAATGGAAAGCAGATGTAAGACTACATCATGTGACTGAAATTTCGGCATTTTTCATTTTTTTCCTGTCATCAGGATGCTAAATACTAACTGTATTAAAAATTGCAAGTTTGTGTGCCTGCTCGAAGTATCTTACATTTTTCATGATCCTATGTGACAAAAATTCAAGAATTTTGACTAGGAATAATTCGTAAACTATTAGCATAATGGGAACGGAAGCTTTTAATGTAGCACGCTGCACATATTCTCTTAGTTACTAAAAAATCAAGTTTCTAGTTTTATCCACAACAAAGTTACAGTGGTTCAATTTCAATAGTGTCGTAGAAGTTGCTTCGAGAAAAGGATGGTACAGCTTGACTCGACTTGGCTTGCTTTCGCTCGACTTGGCGGGGTCACTGCTGTGTCCTCGGATTGAAGTAATTCGTTGTTTAGAGGGAGTTATCTGCATTTTAGAGAGTTCCTCGATATTTACTCATTTTGAATTTGTTCATTTCTTTCGTTACTTGATGAAAGTAAAATATGCCAACAAATAATACAGGGTGTTTCATATTGAATTGAACTAAAGGAAAGCACACCTTTGAAAGTTGTAATATAACTGTATTCTAACAACTTACAGTGAAACTATAAATATTTAAGTTTTCAATGACGCTCTGTATATGTTTACTCATTAATATCTATGCGGTATTCTAGTTCCTAGTCTAGTTGTTTGTGATAGAGTACGCGTAGTTTCAAGGTTTTCAGTTATCCACTGCTTCAGGGCTTTGCCTACATTTCCTTACGAATTACATGAGTAATTCCAGGAGAAATGTGGGTACAAACACTTTGTTTTTAAACAAAATTTCAAGGGAAAAGTAATTAGGAGTTATAGATCTTGGTATCTCGGTGGCCAACACAGCAGTTTCAAGTTGTTTGACCCAGGTCGAGCAGTCTAGCGATGGAGCAGACTATGAACATGATACCAAAGATACCTCTGCTTTACCCACTTAACGTTCGGTGCTCTAAGTATACAGTGGTTCTTAACCAAATTTCGTTAGAAAATGTCTTTGAACGACGATATTTTTGCATTCTAAATATTGTACGATTTTTCCATTTTCTCCTTTGTAGGTGGATGGCCCCATTTCGATTAACAGTACCCCTAGTGACGATTTCGTATCCAAACGGTTAGTCGCAGGTGCTACATAAAACTTATATCATTGCAAGAACAGAATTACGATGTCTTGACTAAATTGATTAATCACCGAATTCGTACTGTGTCATTCTATTTGTCCCATATACGGTCACGTCAGTTCAATTCACCCTGCATATACTCGCGAGTTTTTTAATTCCTGAGAAAAAAAAAAAGAGAGGGAGGGAGGGGGGGTTACACGAGAAAAATTTGAAGGTCATGAACAAGAGCCAACTTACCCAATTCCACGTGTGCAGATATCCATCAGGATTCACCAAGGGCAGTATGTACCAGTCGTGAGTGTCCCACCAAGTTGGTGATTTTCTTGTCTGTTCCATAATTGAGCAACAAGTGGTTGATCATGTACAGGCCAGTGGCGGGTGCTATCCACTCTCTACTGTGAATACCAGCATCAATCCAGACGGCAGGTCTGGTATCATTACCACCAGAACTAATCTGCAAACAGAGACACTTGTTAAGCTCTTCTCTTTTTTTTTAATTTTTTTTTTTTGACATCAAAAGCAGTTTTTTTTTTTTTTTTTTCAGTGCTTATGGTCGATAACTGCTTAAAGTTCCGTGAAATGTGAAATTTAAGTTGTTTATTGGGGAAAAATTCTTTGATTGATCTGTTTTTGTACCTAATTATACTGATTAAAGTGAAAAAGCAACGTAAATAAAGCATAAATTTTGAAGAAAATACAGCATATAGCTATTTCAAGGCTACAATGGGCCCTCTTCATCAGTGCAAAAAGGTCACCAGTACAACCGAAAGTCGCAAGAGAACTGACAACAACCACGTGGACACCGGTATTTATACCAAAGAGTTTCAACCAATAAGAATTCAGGACACAAGAAAACAAACAACCAATCAGCGAACGACATGTCAACCCCGGGCTCAGAGCAAGGGGAGAGACAACCAATCAGAAGCCAGGAGACAAAAAGAGTGAGAGACACCGAAGAAAAACGAAAAAGCAATTACAGAAATTGCTTCCAAATATCATGAAAAAATGGTGTGCTGGAAAAATCATTGACAAGAGAATAATTTTTCCAAATATAGTAAATTTTCCTGAAATCGAGGTCATAAACCGAAGAACATTTTCAAATAATCTTTGCAGATTAAAAATCAAAACAGTGACCAGAAGTCCAACAATGCTGAGCGATGGAAGAACGAGCAAGTTCTTTATGATTAACATAATTTTCTTGCTCTTTCAGAAGGTGCTTGAGAGCACGTTTAGTCTGTCCAACGTAGCGAAGTCCACACTTGCAGGAGATGCTATAATTAGACTGGTTCTAATTACTTCAAAACACTAGCTCAGTCAGAACTAGTCTTCTGGGATGGAACAAAACATTATAAACAAAATTACATAATGCATATGGGTGGTTTTGAATTCTCACCTACGGTTTTTTTTTTAAAACAAAATGGAGCATTTCATTTCGATAGAGAGTTTTTGGTGAGTATCTAGCTTGTTTATCACCTTTTCCAAAATAGTTGTAGTTTTTCATAAATTATACACGGTAAAGAAATGTCTCCGTCACATCTGCCGAAATACATTAGCGTCTAGTAATTTCCTCAAGGTAAGCTCTTCTGCCAAAAATCCGTCAGAACAATTTAAGCTTTTTTTTTCCTTTAAGAAGTTTATCTCCATCAGCTGACCAAATATGTTAATGTTTCTGCTTCTCTTCTCGAATAATTTAGCTTATCATTACCTTTTTAAAAGATGAGTTTTCATCAAACTTTATGAGAAAATATTTTACTTTTATTATGTTTTAGAAGATAAGCCCTCTTCTAGCTGTCGTCCTTAGTGTCGGACCTAAGTAGGAGCAAGACGGGGCCATTATTCCGGAGGGCAACTTCTGGAGGGAGACAAATTCACCTTATTTCTGAATTTTTTCCCTTGAAACTCGATATAAAAACTTGAAGGATGGGTAAGGACGGCAGTTTCAAGATTTGCCCCGGCTCGTTAAAATCGAAGATCTGACACTGCTCATGTAGCGGTATCACTTCAATTTGAATGTTGCAAAGAGAATGATGTTATCTTCCTTACGCTTTTTTTTTTTTTTAATTTCCAGAACACAGTAAAAACAATTCAGAATCGTTCCTGGAAAATAATGGGCAGCCGATGTGCCCAATTGCTGCCAGTAACATATCTTGCAAAAAAAAAAAAAAAAAAAAAAGGAACATTTTCCGTTAAATGTAAGTAACGTTTCTGAAATTTTCAATGAAAACTCTCTTAAGAATTTGGAAATCTCCCCGGTTAAAGTCAATCATGTCTCTGGAATCTTCAAGTAAATTTAGGTAGGTTTAGCGGTGTTCCCATATGGGTATACGCCGCATACGCCGTATACTCTAACATTTTTTTCAGACATATAGCGTATACCCTCGAGCTTTATAAATTTTCATATTATGACACACTGTGTATATGATCACATACACATATTGTGCGTAATGGATTACTGAGAGTATACCCTCAGAAAAATTGATGGCAACATTACTAGGTAGGTTTAAAGTAACTGAGAAGAACCTTCCTGATTTACCAAGTAAGCACTAGAAGCATGAATGCAACCGGGTCATTCTCTAGAAAACAAAACTTTTGAACGCTTATTTTTCAATTTCGAAACCTTTTGTTTTCTTTTTTTTTAATTCTTAAATGAAAGTGTTACCTACTAGAAGTAACCATAAAAAATGGCCCAGATATGTTCCAATTATTTTACTCATAAATAATTTTTTTTTAAAAAATGCTCATTTCACGGAAATAAAAAGAAGAATTTTTTTTTAAATTTTTAAAAATCGAGGCCAATTTAATATCAAAGGTTTAATTTTGTTAATTGGTGCAAACACTCAGCTATTTTAATGATTAGTGGGAATATAATATTAAGCTCTTTTAGTTAAAGTGCGGCTTAATTAGTAGTTTCAAATGGATGTTAAAAAATAGTATTTATTAAATTTGAGGATATACTGGCAAGTTATAACTTTGGTAGAATGCCTATTATTGATGTATTTCCCCTCCATCAATTATTTTTACCTCAAAAGTAATGACATTGATAAGGTTTGTCACGGAGGTGAGAAATTTTCCACCTAATAGAAACATTTTTCAGGGAATTTTTTTTCCTTCCTTGCTACAATCTGCACATGTTAAGCATATAAAAACATGTTCTCACTTCTTTTTTTACATTCATTTACATCCCTGAAATTCAAGTTCACGGAGGTGAGAAGTCAAAATAACATACTAAGTTTTTAAAGCAAAGTCTATCTTTATGTTTTTCGACAAAAATCTCACAACTTCAACTATGGCAGAAAACAAACAAGGGTATAATTCCCTTGTATCATGAAAAATAAAATTTGATGTCATTACTGCCAAATGTCAGTGAGGAATGGCATTTTGTGTTTCGGTAACGGAGGTGAGAATTTATTGTGTGACATGACTCCTTGTCTTACTAAAACGAACTAAAACACAATATTAAAAAAATCAATAAATTTAAACAATTAGTATTTGAGACACTTGTGAAAGGAATAATCAATAAATGTATACGCTTCATTAAACAAGTTATTAAAGCAACGTAAACAGTCACACGCCACGGAGGTGAAAATTCACATGTTGTGAACTAAAAATATACTAAAATAAAAATTATTATTAAAAGATTGTTGGCGGGCTGAAAGAGATATATTTTCGATGAAATTAAAAATCTTTGCAAAATGAATTGTTCCTTAAAGGTTTTACTGTAAAAGGTGCGTGACAGAAGCGTTACTCTTTTTGAAGAATGACCCGACCATGACATTAGCAGGTCAGGACACAACTGCGCTTAGAACCATGCATTTCCCTCGCAAGGCAGTGGCTATTCAGTTCTTTTTTCACTCTGGTTGGGAACTTATACAGATACAGATAGGAATTTATATGGGCCAGAGCGGAGCTCTTTTACCCTGTATGAGGGAAAGTCATGAAGGAGTTGATTTGAAATGGTGTGATGGGGGGGGGGGGGGATGGAGTAGAAAAAAAAAGGAATCATTTCAGAGCCACACTATATACATATTTACAGGTATCACATAATTGAAATGACAGGAGAATTGAATAATCTGGAACATGATAAGAACTGAGTATATGCAAGTACAGTGAAACCTGTGTAAGTTGACCACTTGCGGTGCAGTACTTTGGTGGTCAACTTAGACAGGTGGTCAACTTATAAAGGGGGTAATGATTTTTTCTTTTTTTGTCATTTCTTGCACCATGTATTCATTTTTTGACTAATTGACACTTACTCTTTCCGTTCAACTCACTTCCATTGTTTAACATTACTTTGAAGCAATAATTTAAAATGTTATTCAAATATTTTTAGAGGTTATTTTCTCAGAATGACGTATAATGTGTCATGTAAATTTAAAATTTCAGTAAATTGATCAAAAAAAAAAAGAATATCATTGTTTATAAAATGTTAGTTGATATTAACAGTTCCTAAAAATTCATAGCTAATCAAAAATAACAAATTTTTTGATTTTTTTTTCTCATATACATTTAATACATTTATAACCATGATGATCTACTTTTCAACAAAATAACTCCTTATTGAAGTTTGGCGCTCTTATTAGACACTAGTTTTGGAAATGTGTCAGCGAATTTTCTCTGGATTTCTCCCTTTTCAATTAATTTTAATATTTCATACTTTTCATCAATCTCAAGTTCAACTAATTTTCTTTTTGAAGCCATTTTATGTAAAATTATAACACAAAGAGCAACAAACTGGACTCTCATCTCTATAAGGCAGTTGAAAATGAAAATGTCCTATTTTTTAATCCCTTGCACCAGAAATACTGCAATGCAAGTAACTTTTACTCTAGCACAATTCCAGTGTTGCCAAAAAATATTGCAACTGGAAAAAAATACTTTGTACTTTTCTACTGACATATGTTTTCATTGAACAGAGAGTACAAAAGGTAAACTCAAATAGAACAACAAAAGAAAAACAAGTTTGGAGAATCTGGTTCTTAGTAGTTTTCCAATGTGGTTAAACTTACAAGGAGATTTAGTTATGCTGCTGTTTTATTTAGTTGGTAAAATGCTGGTCTGGCATCAAAAATATTCTTGGAAAGCTATAAAAAAATAATAAAATAATTTGCTAAATTAAGTTTTAAAAAATAAACCAAGTGGTCAACTTACAAAGGGTTTTTTACATTACTCCAAACCAAATTTGGGGTACATTAGTGGTCGAGATAGACAGGTGGTCAAGATAGAAAGGTGGTCAAGTTACAGAGGTTTTCCTTCATTATACGAGATAGGAATAATTCCGTTCCTGACAAAAGTGGTCAACATAGACAGGTGGTCAACTTGCAAAGGTGGTCAACTTTACAGGTTTTACTGTATTTACATGGAATATACTTAGTCAAACTAGACAGACTATAAACACGCTCAATCAATCTTTAAACTGGTGGCAAGAGATATTTTTAACACCTAGAGAAAAATTTGCGTTCATGCAACATGTAGCAATTCAGGAAATAGTTTTGCAAAAATACTCGATTTTACGGGGAAATAGATGTAAACCTGTGAAATCCCGAAACATTGCATAGGAATAATCAGTAATTTTTCGAAATTTTTGTACAGTGAACAATGAACCTTTATTAGTATTTTTTTTTTTTTTTTTTTTTTTTTTGAAAATTGATTGTCTACTGTTTCAAATGCTACAGCGACACTAATAAATATTGAAATTAGTATTTCAGCATCAGTAAAATTTACATTTTGTTTTTTACTAAACAGGCAGCATAAAAATTAATTTTCTTCGTATATCCTAAATTGAAAAATATTGAAAGAAACTGATAATTTTCTGTGCTTTGAAACATTAAAAATATTTAAAAAAATAGCAACTTACTTTGAGTACATAGATGCCATTTCCTTCATATGTGTCTTTTAAATGAATAAGTTCAGTGAGATTTGGATATTTGTTCCTCACATCATCCATATATTTTACGATCTAAAAGAACCACAAAAAGACTTTTGAAAATGAGGTAAAAATTAAAAAACAGGGATTTTTTTTTTAAATTGAACACAAACAGTAAAATGTGTGAATAAATAAATAAATAAATAAACTGCATCAAACACCAACACAATAAGGAATAGGGGGCAGATGAGTTATATTCATTTTAGCTCTCGGTGTGAAGACAATCTCGGCTTTAACGAGAGTAAGGCTGCCTCTAACTCGTTCTTGTCTATTTCAGACTGATGATCGCAAAAAAGCGTGAAACTGCAGGGTGTCATCCCGTTGACCAAAACAAAATACAGGGTGTCCATTAAAGGACTCCCTGGTTTCAAAATTAAATCTCTCGAAAACCAAGGACGATATTGGAATAAAATAAACTGTATGTTTATTGTGAAACCCATAAAAATCATATCCAGGAAAACCGAAATTAGTTTTAAAAACTGCCAACAGGTGGCGCTGCACAATATAATTGCAATAGAAGTCTCCGTAAATAGTGCTGTGAAGAGGTTTGTTGTTTCAGCAGTAGTTTAGACTCTCAGATATGCTTACATATAAGCTAGAAAGTATCGTCCAACCTCTTCGCAGCACTATTTATGCAGACTTTTATTGCAACTACAGCGTGCAGCGCCACTTGTTGGAACTTTTTAAAATTAACTTACAAGTTCTTGTCTATGATTTTTATGGGTTTCACAATAAACATACCGTTTATTTTATTCCAATACTGTCCTTTGTTTTCGAGATATTTAATTTTGAAACCAGGGAGATCTTTGCTGGACAACCTGAATTATCGCCAAATGAAAATTTCGATTAAAAAATCTCACCATCTGAAGATTTTGCAAAATGAGTAGAGCAAGTTTGTTGACTTCATCACTAGCACTTTATCACTCATTTGACGCTAATTTTGGTATTGTTCTACGGTATAATACAAGGCCCCTATACTGCCGTGGGCAGGTAAACGGCTGTATCTGCAGTAATGAGTTTTCGAAATGTTTGAAGAAATTTGTGTCGGATTCAATACTAACAAAAAGGAAATGTTGGAATCAAGTGTTTTGGAAAAAAAAAAATGCAGATACAGCACTTTAATTTCCCATGACAGTGCAGCTGCTAGGATCCGCAAAACTTAATTTCCCGAAGCGGCAGTTGAGACAAGCGCATGCGCTATAAGCCTCACCATAACGCCTACTGCATAACTAACTTAAAATCACAAGGCTAATGAAATCGCAGAGAGGTTTAGATCAGTTCTTACCGCAAGCGTGACATCTTTTCCCACAGTATATATAGTATGCTCCCATTCTATAATTTTTACTTCCTTACGTTTCATCCAGTCGGATAGTCTCCCTTGCAATTAATTTTTAAATAACCCCAGATATTTCTTGCTACAACTTTGATTCTCAGAAATCGTGAGAAGATCATGTACACTTATTAGCCGCGTTCACAACAAACTTTTTGACCCGGTAAATCCCCGCTCTGGCTCGCAAAAAAAGAAAAAAAACGATTGAAAAATTCCCCGTTTTCATGTAAAAAGAGGTTTCCCATTGTACCACAGAAAGCGGTTTTTAACCAGCATCCTTAGCGGCTAGTAGACAAACTTGTTTCGTATAATGCATTCTGGGTAAAATTCCGCTTTCACTCCCAGAAGCAAGCAGGAGGAGAAAAAATTCACATATACTCCGCAAATAACCGGAATGCGGTGAAAATCAGGTTTTTCCGGGGTCGAAAGTGTCCATGGAAACGGCCTTATTGTCATGTATCGGCAAGTTCTCACCCTTTTTCTCCCCTCTTAGGGGGGGGGGGAAGTTCGTGAATGAATAACAATACAGGTTCAGCATAAAAAAATATCCCGATTTTTAAAACACACAAAGCACTTTAAACACACTTTAATTACACTAAGCGACTACAAATGATTTATAAAAATTAATACAAACTGTGAAAGTTTTTTTTTTTTCACTCATAAATGTTCGATGTGCCTTTCGTAACGCGACACATAGTGTGCATTTGTGTAAAACATGCATTTTGGAGTGTTTCACTGTCAATTTTTCGTAGTGCTATACATATGTGATCTTTCAGTTTTTCCAATGTTGTAGGCAAAATGGTGGTGCATAAACACTGTTTTTCGCAAAACCCCATAAACAAATCATATGGGGTTAGGTTTGGAGATCTGGCTGGCCAACGCATTTAGTGCATATTATCAGCACCTGCACGGCTAATTCAGCGTTGCGGAACGCCAGAGGCGCAGCGAATTGGGGGGGGGGGGGGTTAAGAACATCCCACATTGGTACTGGTTTTAAAATTGTTGCCAATCCAAATACAGTTGTTAATACGCGTGCAAGGACTGTTGTGACCAAAAAAAAAAAAAAAAAACCCTCCAGAAGGAATTTCTGGCTTCGCTAGTGCGGAACGTGCAAAATTAAGTAATTACCTACGTTAAAAAAAAAAAAAAAAAAAAAAAAAAAAAAAAAAAAAAAAAACTTGGAAAGTTTATATTTATGCATCATTTAAAGTGATAAGTGTAAAGATGAGTGTGTGTGAAATATAAATTTTTAAATCAAGGATATTCTTTTTTACGAGCCCTGTATTATAAAACATTTCATCATTGTTAACCACTTTTCGTAGCGCAGGATATCTGCGAATTCATACATGTAGAGCATGCAACAAGTTAGAGGGCTTGCTATCAAGCAATATTCCTAATCTTAGCTTCTCGTGTAAGGACCTCTGAAACCAAGTTCCCCTCCCAAAAGAAGATTTTTCATTGCGTACGGTGCATGTCTTAATCAATTCATGTTCTGGTTAACGTCTTAATCAATTGATATTATCCTCCAAAATAGTGAAACAATGAAAAAAAAAACATTTACTTGTCTACCAGTTAAAACATTCTCAATGTACTTATAAGTATTCAAAATATCATCCTGTTGACAGTTCTGTTGCGGGAAAGTCATAAAACGATTCTTGCCTCACGCTGCTCTTGCTTGAGAAGCGTACGGACCAAAAATTAGAACTAAAAGATGTCTCCGATGATCTTCTGGATACAAATATAGAACTTAAATTTAAAATCTATGTTCGCAACATCTATCTCACTGGAAAAAGTTTTCTGCAATAGGTGCCGCAGCGACAGGCGAGGGGGCCGCGAAATTTATTCGGTATCAATTACGCCAAGGACTGAAGATAGATATGGTGGATGCCTTAAATCAAAAAAGTTTCGGAATCCCTTATCTAAAAGGTCTTCAGGATTTGAGTCCTGAAAGCAAACAATTCAAAGCATTCGTGCACCTCTAAATATTCGTCAGTTGACCTGAAATGACAGTATAAGTTGCTGCAACAATACTAATTTTAGCATGCTTTTCAATGTAAAATTACTTTTGAAACTTCAAAATAACTGTATATGCTGAGTAAAAAATGACCTTGCGAGAAAAAACACGAAACCGAAAACATATAATATGTACTAAATACTTTAAGGCTATCTTCATCAAAATTCTTAAGCCACCAGTTTTATTTGTAATTTTGTTTCCTATATATAAATATTTGACCTTCGTCTCGATATAGTTATTGCACTTCTTTAATCCAATCCTAGACAGGTTACAAATCATGAGGGACCTGAGATGAAAAAAAGATCGACGCATGATTTCTAAGGTGTGGTCTGCCGAGTCTTACTACGGGGACCGCCTCAAACTTGGGGACTAAGTGTTATAAACGCATTTAATGATAATTGAAATGCTTGCCTCAAGAAACAATGCTGTCAAATCTTGCAGCCATCACACTGCAAATTCCCAGACACATAGGAAACACGTTTAAGACACTTTAGTTGAGAAAAAGAGTTCCCGTGCATGAATGTGCCCTAAAATGTGTTCGTAATTTGTTCCGTTAAAAAGAAAGTGTTCTGACATGTGCTCCAAATGTGTCCCATTAGGGGTATTTTTGCCGGGAACTTAAGATAAGGAACATGTTTGAGAATAGTGAAATCATTGCTTTTTTTTTATTACAAATATAATTCCATTATCTTTCTTTAAATACAAATAAATAGAATCGCTTTATATGATGCTACTTGAAATTTTTTTGCATTGAATCGCAGCCGGTTGGTGTCGAGGAATGGCAAGAAAAAGGATGATAGAAGACCGTCCATTGCCGGCGGCAGTTAACAGCGGACCCCACCACATTGCTGGAAAATAAACAGCAAGAACTACTAGTATAAACAAAAGGGTGGTCCGTAAGTACTGTAAAAAGTATCATCGAAGCTGTTAAAAAATTCTCTAAAAGAAGAGACATTGTGTCCGAGTTAAAAAAAATGTTTGCAAATGCCTTCCCAAACCTGTGAGAATTTGTACTGAACAAAATAACTACTTAGAAAAGTGTTCTTTAAAAAGTTTTGAAATCTGTTCTAAAAAGAACTTCAAAGCGTTCGGAAAGGTGGACAGCTGTCCGAGTTCGTTCAAAAAGTGTTCAAAACGTGCTCAAAAAAGTGTCCGATTATATCTCTTCAGACCAAATATGGAAGCCGTCTTGATTCTGAACCTGGTATTCGATTCCAGCAGTCAAAGATTAAACCCAATATAGTAAAGTTGTTCCAACTAAATCAACCTCACTTCTACCCATTAATTATTAAATTTTGAATGCTCATTATTTTGTTACCAATTGATTTCAGTCGGATCCGGGGGATGGGATCCAGGGATCGTCTGAAAATTATTTCACGTTTGGAGAGGAGGTGGTAGGGAAATTTTTTAGTTTGTGAAAAAGGAAAGAAGACGTTCAAGAAGAGGAACATCACACATCTTTTGAAAACAATATGCCTTTGAAAAACAGTGTGATATGTAACAAGGGGAGGGAGGAGGCAAGGTTAAGAATGACACATTGTGACATGTGGGGGGGGGGGGGGAGAAGCATGTTGAAAAAAAAAATAACATCATTTATGGACAGCTCCCCGAGAGCTTATTTCAAGGGGGTCCACACTACATATTGGTCTAAGAAAGCTGTCCGCTGGCTATAAAGTTTGGGAAGCCCGGGGCAGGAACGTGCTCAACCCAAAACTTCAACCCAAGTTGAGCACAGGGGTTGCCAAAAGTTTCCAACTCGAGACAACCTATTAGTACAGTAAAATTAGGCCAAAAAATGGCCAAGCCCATACATCCAAAAAAAAAAAAAAAGTTTAAACCTGTTGCAAATTACGTCTTATCATACCAGCAGGAAGAGGTAAAAAGACCCAGCATTTTGCGCGTCGGGTTTTAGGGAAAAGGGGTTGAGGACAAATAATCCTCCTTTGCAAGAAAAATATATTTTTCTTTTAAATAAAAATTACTTAAAAATCGCAGAAACTGCACTCTATAATCGTAAAATAGGAAACTCTAAGAGACGGAAATGCCAATTAACCGGGGTGCAAAAGAGGGAGGAGGGGTCCAAGGCTCAGATTGCGTCACTGGAATTTTTAAGCCAGTTTTTTCAAGGGGTATTTCTTTCTTTTTTTAGGCTTTTAATCTAGATAGGCACTCCGTAACACTTGAGGGATGCGCCATCGCTTTTGGGGGGAGGGACTATAATTTGCATTATAAAATCAACGATTGCAGTGAAGTTCACGAAAAAATTTCATTTTACTGATTTTAAATTTTTCCAAAGAACAAAATCTCACACAATGATGTTGTAATGTTACAAGGTTCATCCTAATAACCAATTTAGTTGTGACCGGAGTTATTTAACTGTTTAGAGCGTTGGATTGATATCTTAAACTAAATCAATGTGCAACCCCCAAAAATCGTCCAATTTGAGTGATTCTTCCCTTCTTCCTCTTAATTAGTTGAACCCAGCTTTTCTATAATCTTTTAACATTACCGTAAGAGGGGATAAACCGAAATCGCCAATAGTGAGACAGCAATGCTGTAATTCTGCACCCTCTAAGTCGGTGGAGGTTCTTGTTTGCAAACACCAAGTTGCCTCTCTTTTACGCAGCTGGTTGTGTAAGCTATGCTAAATATGCGCATATATACTTGCAACTCTCTAAAACGTTTGAGTACATTATGCGATAACAAAACGGAACGTGCAGGATTAAGTAGTTACCTACGTTAAAAACACTTGGACAGTTTGTTTTTATGTATCATTTAAAGTGATAAGTGTAATAGTTTATATGTGTGTGTGAAATATAAATTTTTAAATCAAGGATATTTTTTTTACTAACCCTGTATTATAAAACGCTTCATCATATTTAACGACTTTTCGTGAAGCAGGATATCTGTGAATTCATAGATATAGAGCTTGCAACCAGTTAGAGAGCTTGCTGTCAAGCAATATTCTTGATCTTAGGTTGTCATTTAAAAACCTCTGAAACAAAGTTCCCCTCCTAAAAGAAGATATTCATTACGTACGGTTCATGTCTTAATCAATTCATGTTCTGGTTAACGTCTTAATCAATCGATATTGTGACCCAAAATAATAAAACAATGAAAGAAAAAAAACATTTACTTCTCTACCAGTTAAAATATCCTCATTGCATTGATAAGTATTGAAAATATCATTTAACCGAATGTCTCATCAACAAACATGCATCTACTCTTGCCCGACGCTTATCATTCTTGAGAAGCGTATGGATCAAAAATTTGAACTAAAAAATATCTCCGATGATCATCTGGAAACAATTATACCGTCAACTCCCAATACAACGCGATTCGACTTACGCGAAATGGCTATAACGCGAATTTTTCATGAGCAACAATTTTTAAAACTAATGCGATTTCCTCGCTCGTAACGTGAAAATATTTGGAAAGGAATCGTGGTGTTAAATGTGAGCTTCGTTATTGACTACTTCATTCGGATGTGCGCACGCCGAATATTGGTTTCGTGAACTTCAAGTTCCTGCACTGGTCTGAACATCGCTTTGTTTGTGTGTACAAATTACTACTCCACATTTTTTCATTTATTTTTTAAATTGCAAATAAGAAAGAGATGAAATAGCGTGTTACCTAAGCACGCTGTTTTATTTAAAGATTATGAAGATGGAAAGAAAAAGAGTAAGTTTGTGACAATTTATGAAAAGTTATTTTAGACATGAGTAAATCTTCCATACGTGCAGGTACGATTAAAAGTTAAGAAAAGGCAATCCGTAAAAGTCCAGAGAAATTTGTTTTAATATGAAGTTTGAACAGTAGTGTCTAAGAAAATTGCAATGAGTTTGGAAGCTACTCTTGTATTGTGTATTATAATGACCCTGCAAGAGAGGTGTTACCACAGATGGCAACGTTATAAAGTAAAGGCGAAGCAACTGTAGTATTCAAAATTACATTTGCAATAACGATCTGATTACGCAGCATAAATCATCTTCAAAGTTGTAAATTATAAGTGTATCTACTGCACAGTACTATTATAGTGCAGCGCTTTGTTATTACCACATACTGTAAGTTTTATTTTATTTCTTTCTCTCCCATTGATTATTGAATTTGCGCCTCGTAACAGTATTTTATGTTGAGTAATATAGTTTCTTTAAAAATACAGTAAAAATGCTGCTCTATATGTAAGAAACTGTATTATATAGTTAGGAAATGGTCTAAAACAATAAGAAGTGTCTGAAATAATTGGGTATGTTATTTAAAAAATTCGTATACCTAACCTTTACCACAACGCGGAATTTCAACTAACGCGAAGGGTCGTGGAAGGCATCCCTCGCGTAACTCGGGGCTCGACTGTACTTAAATTAAAAAACAATGTTCCGTCAATCAATGTTCGCAACATCTATCTCACTGAAAAGAGTTTTCTGAAATAGATGCCGCAGGGATAGGCGAGGAGGGCAGCGAAATGTATCCGGTATCAATTACGCAAGGATTGAAGATAGATATGGTGGGTGCCTTAAATTTAAAAAGTTTCGGAACCCCTTACCTAAAAGGTCCTCAGGATTTGAGTCCTGAAAGCAAACAGTTCAAAGCATTCGTGCACCTCTAAATATTCGTCAGTTGACGTGAAACGTCAGTATAAGTTGTTACAACACTATTAATAATAATATGCTTTTCAAAGTAAAATTACTTTTAAAACTTCAAAATAACTATATATGCTGAGTAAAAAATGACCTTGCGAGAAAAAAACACGAAACCGAAAACATATAATATGTACTAAATAGTTTTGGCAATCGTCAACAAAATTCTTAAGCCATCAGTTTCATTTGTAATTTTGTATTTGACCTTCCTCTCGTTACGGCAGTCACTTCCTGTAGCCAATCCTTGTCCGGTTGCAAATCATGAGGGACTTGAGATTAAAAAAAGATCGGCGAAGGACTTTCCAAGTTGTGGTCCGCCGCGTCTTAGTACGGGGACCGCCTCAAACTTGGAGACTAAGTGTTTTAAACGCATTTAATGATAATAGAAATGCTTTCCTCGAGAAACAATGCTGTCAGATCTTGCAGCCACCACACTGCAATTTCCCAGTCACATTGGAAACACGTTTAAAACTCTTTAGCTGAGAAAAAGTGTTCCAGTGCATGAAAGTGCCCTAGAATGTGTTCGAAATTTGTTCCGTTAAAAAGAAAGTGTTCTGACATATGCTCCAAATGTGCCCCATTCGGGGTATTTGTACCGGTAACTTAAGATAAGGAACATGTTTGAGAATAGATTGGGAATCCTTGTGAAATCATTGCTTTTTTTTATTACAAACATAATTTCATTATCTTTCTTCAAATACAAATAAATAGAATCGCTTTATATGATACTACTTGAAATTTTGTTGCATTGAATCGTGGCCGGTTGGTGTCGAGGAATGGCAAGAAAAAGGATGGTTGAAGACCGTCCATTGCCGGCGGCAGTTAACAGCTGACCCCACCACATTGCTGTAAAATAAACAGCAAGAACTACTAGTACAATCAAAAGGGTGGTCCGTAAGTATTGCAAAAAGTATCATAAAAGCTGTGTTTAAAAGTGCGCTAAAAGAGGAGACATTGTGTCCGAGTTCAAAAAATGTTTGCAAATGCCTTCCCAAACGTGTGAGAATTTGTACTGAATCAAATAAGTATTCAGAAAAGTGTTCTTTAAAAAGTTTTGAAATCTGTTCTAAAAAGTACTTCAAAGCGTTCGGAAAGGTGGACAGCTGTCCGAGTTCGTTCAAAAAGTGTTCAAAACGTGCTCAAAAGTGTCCGATTATATCTCTTCAAACCAAATATCGAAGTCGTCTTGATTCTGAACCTGCTATTCGATTCCAGCAGTCAGAGATTAAACCGAATATAGTAAAATTGTTCCAACTATATCAACCTCACTTCTTCCCATTAATTAGATATTCAATTTTGAATGTTTATTATTTTGTTACCAATTGATTTTAGTCGGATCCGGGGAAGGAGATCCAAGAGGATCCAAGGGGCTGTCTGCAAATGATGTCACGTTTGGAGGGGAGGTAGTATGGAATTTTTTTTAGTTTGTGAAAAGGGAAAGGAGGCGTAACAAGAAGAGGAACATCACACATCTTTGAAAGCAATATGCCTTTGACCAACAGCGTGATATGTAACAAGGGGAGGGAGGAGATAGGATGAAGAATGATCCTTTGTGAAATGGGTGGGGGGGGGGGGGGGTTGAAGCATGTTGGAAAAATAAAATGTAACATCATTTATGGACAGCTCCCCGAGAGCTTTATTCAAAGGGGTCCGCACTACATATTTGTCTACGAAAGGAGTCCGCTGGCTATAAAGTTTGGGAAACCCGGGGCAGAAACATGCTCAACCCAAAGCTTCAACACAAGTTGATCACAGGGGTTGCCAAAAGTTTCCAATTCGTGGCAACCTATTAGTACAGTAAAATAGGGCCGAAAAATGACCAAACACAAACATAGAAAAAATAATAATAATTATTATTATAAATAAATAAATAAAATAAAATAAAATAAACCTGTTGCAAATTACGTCTTACCCTACCAGCAAGAAGAGGTAAAAAGACGCAGCATTTTGCGCGTCGGGTTTTAGGGACAAGGAGTTGAGGACAAAATAATCCTCTTTTGCAAGAAAAATATTTTTTTTCTTAATAAAAATTACTCAAAAATCGCAGAAACTACTCTATAATCGTAAAATAGTAACTCTAAGAGACGGAAATGCTGATTAACCGGGGTGCAAAGTGGGGGGGGGGGGGGCTCATATAGCATCATTGGAATTTTTCAGGCAGTTTTTTCAAGGGGTATTTCTTTCTTTTTTGTAGGCTTTTGATTTAGTTGGGCACTCTAACACTTGAGGGATGCGCCATCGCTTTTTTTTTCGGGGGGGGGGCTATAATTTGCATTATAAAATCAACGATTGCAGTGAAGTTCAAGGAAAAAAAATTTCCTCCCTGATTTTAAACTTTCCCAAAGAACAAAATGTCACACGATGATGTTATAATGTTAGAAGGTTCATCCTGAAATGATCTAAGCGAGCTCAGTAACCAATTTAATTGTGACTGGAGTTATTTAACTGTTTAGAGCGCTGGAGTGATATCAAAAACTAAATCCTTGTACAGCCCTCAAAAAATAGTCCAAATTGACTGATTCTTCCCTTCTTCTTAATTAGTTTAACCCAGCTTTTCTATAATCTTTTAACATTACCGTAAGGGGGGATAAACCGAAATCGCCAATAGTGAGACAGCAATGCTGTAATTCTGCACCCTCTAAGTCGGTGTGGGTTCTTCTTTGCAAACACCAAGCTTTTACGCAGCCGGTTTTGTGAGTTATACTAAATATGCGCATATATACTTGCAACGCTCTCTAAAATGTTTGAGTACATTATGCAACAACAAAAAATTGATAAAGATGTTAGATCAGGCTGCCCAAAGATTCAACGCAGTGGCAAATTTTAATGGTCCAGAGCCTTATGTTTCTCAACGATTGAACAAGTCTTGATGATATCAATAATCAATACAACAGTAGAATGTCAAACAGTTACACCTTTTTGTCTCTCAGTTTGGAGATCACAATCTGTTTCTAAAGCCATCGGAAGTTTCTTCCTTCTCTACAGGTATTGACTAGAGTTGGTAGTGGTATTGCTCGCTGATACTGGTCGGTCGTTGATAATAAGGTGAGTTTTGATAAGATCTTAAACGTTGGGGTAGTAACATAAAAGGATATTGAAGGCAAAAACTTTAGTGGCATTTCTTTGTAAAGGAAGTACGCAATTAAGTCTCTAGCTTTTGTTACGAAAATAGTTACTATCTGTAAAAATGTGTTAACCCAAATCATCTTTTACACCGAATGGTATGTACAGTAAAGATGGAATAACAAGTTGCTAAACATTTCCAGTACGAGTTATGCCATCAGTATTCGATGAATCTGGTTTCAAAAGGAAAGAAATCTTGTATCTTTAAAGTGTTATTACTTGGAGCAAAAGATCCATCCACCGTGACAAAAGTAACAGCTGGTCTCATATATGTTATAAGTGGAAGATACCTTCTCCATAATGGTTTTTTTCGGTAATGATCTGCAAGCTTCAAGGAAAGATGCCAGCAATGCAGTGTATAAGTCAATTGTAAACATGGGGAAGCTAGTGTCATTTTTGATCTGTACAAAGAAGTAAAAAGCACCCCAAAATATTATTTGCATCCTATTACAACAGCCAAGCCTTCTGCTCTAGAAGACTTTCTGTGCCATATAACTTGCGCTTGCTCTGAGGAATTCATTAAAAATAGAGGATGTTTGAAAAGTTTGAAAGTGGACTGAAGTGCTCAACTGTATGCACAAACTCTGTAAGACTGCAGCAACAATAAAGATTTCGCCGAGGATCTAGATACCAAAAAAGAAGATAACGAAGACTCTTTGTTTTAAGCTTAGGAGAAGTCATTTGAAAACTCCAGTTCTGGTAGAGAATTAATCTCAATCTGATGACGCATTTGAGGCATGCATATAACGTAAACTAAAATTTTGGATTTTAAATGTGCAAAAAAGCAAGATAGTACAAGAGAAAAAAAAAAAACAGTTCCGCGAAATTTTTTTGACTATTTAATCAAATGTGCCACCAGGAAGGGTGTGGTGGGGGATCTTTAAATATTGTTACAGATTCTGTAAATAGTATTTATTTTTTTGATTAATTTGTTGTAATCTAGCTAAATTCGGCGTTTATTAAATTATCTTTCATCTAAAATTATTGAAGTAACGTAACCTGTAAATAGTTTCTAGCAATGAATATACAGCCCCGTACATTCGGCTGAAGTATACGTCCTCTCATTTCTGAATGATTAAATTTGTGAATGGAAAAGAAATAGAATAACGGTCTACGATTTTCGGGAATCTTGTGTAATATTTGAGAGTTCTCTTTCGGTGTGTATAAAAAGCCGTTACGCATGATATAAAGTTAGTTTCGATTGAGAATTTGTACTGAGAGTGTATTAGCTCTGTTTATTGCGAGGAATTTTGCTGTGTTGTTTTTCGTATTTGGAAGTAAATACGTGTGTAACAGATGAGTTTACGGTGTTGTGTGATATTTGTTTAATTGCTGATGATTAATTTAGCAGTTGTTGACGATCTTTCCTGTACAAAGTGTAAATAAATTTCCTGTCTTTTTCTCAAGAACTGTGTCGTCCTTTCAAGAAAGTTGGAAGTCGCGCCGGATCCTTTACAGTATATTATTTTGTTTCGGAAGATGAGCCACTGTTCTTTTGGGATGGACAGTCCTGATTTAATGCATTTTAATTTGCATGAAATAATACTTCTACTTGAAATGATGGAAGGGAGGGGGGACAGGACATTATTTTGTTTTTGGGGGGGGGGGGCTGCTGTAGCCTTGAGAGGAGGTGCGCCATCGCTCTTGGGTGGAGGATCTTTAAGTATATTATTTTGTTTCGGAAGGTGAGCCACTGTTCTTTTGGGATGGACAGTCCTGATTTAATGCATTTTAATTTGCATGAAATAATACTTCTACTTGAAATGATGGAAGGGTTGGGGGACAGGGCATTATTTTGTTTGGGGGGGGGGGGGGCTGCTGTAGCCTTGAGAGGAGGTGCGCCATCGCTCTTGGGTGGAGGATCTTTAAGTATATTATTTTGTTTCGGAAGGTGAGCCACTGTTCTTTTGGGATGGACAGTCCTGATTTGATGCATTTTAATTTGCATGAAATAATACTTCTACTTGAAATGATGGAAGGGAGGGGGGGACAGGGCATTATTTTGTTTGGGGGGGAGGGGCTGCTGTAGCCTTGAGAGGAAGTGCGCCATCGCTCTTGAAGGATGGACGCACTTGATTTCTAACTTTAACTTCGCATGAAATAATATTTCCGCTTGAAATGCATGGAGGGGGGTTCGGGGGTACTGCTTCGATTTACGAGGAGAGGGGGGCTCTGTAGCATTGGTGGGTTGTGTCATCCCTCTTGAGGGGTAAACACCTTTAATTTAGTGCTTTTAAATTTAGTATGACATAATATCCCCACTTGAAATGCTCTCTAAAAAGTCCGTAAAAATACCCTAAATACCAATTAGAAACCCAACCCACAACAGTATGGGACTTTTTACCTGTTCTTATTGGGAGGGTAATAAACAATTCGCAACCAGTTAGAACTGATATTTATAAAACGAACGAATTTTTTCGATGCGTTTTCATGCTGTCCCTATACACCGCACAAAAACAGGTTTGAGTGTTTTTTTAAACAAGTCTCCGAAACGGAATTGAACCGAAAGAAATATCGGTTTATTTTTGCGCGATGCATCTCCAGTCATTTTGTCACTATAACCAACTAATCGATATTTTCTAATGAAATATCAACCACGTAATTATCGTCGTCAGATGTCCATTTCTTCTTGATTACTTTTCTGTTACAATATCTTATGAAATCTACTCCTTTAAGGTAGGCTAATGTCAATTGATACTAAATCGTTTACTTTAGAACTGGGGCATGCCCTAAAGGTATAATAGATTCTACTAGGGATGTGTCGTTCATAAACGGAGGGGTCAAAAAAAAAAAAAAAAAAACGAATCTTTAAAATGAACGGATCCGTTCGTTCACGTGAAAAATGAACGACCGTACTTTTGAACGGTGAGCAGTTGGAAACGTTGTATTGATGCATTTGTAATAAAATCGCTTTTTTTTTTTTTTTTTTGAATTACATTCATCTTTAATTTTTGAACTCTAAATCAATCTTAAATTTCCTTTTTCTCAGTGCAGTATTATGAGGAGTTTACTTTCAATACGGAATCCCGTTTTTTTTTTTTTTTTTTTTTTTTTTTTTTTTTTTTTTTTTTTTTGGCTAAACGATAAAAAACGTTTTGCGCACAAACACTTAACTGTTAGAATTTCAAATTTCTCACAATGTTTTGATAGAAAAACAAATGATTATTGGCTTAAGTATAGGAATTTTTCCCCAATTTTAACAGACCTAAATTACCAATCATATTTTGGATACATTTCATTTCGGTGTAAAACAGTGGATATAATCCCTTTTCCAAAACAAATACGCATTTTCTTCAGAAAAAACTTTATTAGATTGAAACAAAATATTCTACATATTTTATTCTATTCTTTTGTCTTAACTCTACTTTTATTCCTTCCTACTTATTTTATTCTTTTCATTGAACCTTTTCAAAAAAAATGAGCTGATGTGTGCATCACATGACTTCCTTTTACTCCAATTTAATGTAATTTCCCCATTATTGGCAGTTTTAATGTGATTCAATAGTTTACTCTCTAAATATCACCAACAGTGGCTAAATTAAAATCAGATTTAAAAAAAAATCGCCAAATTTGTCGCTACGTTGACGACAAAACTTGGCGACCAGAAAACTGGCCATATATCGCCAAGTGTCCGCCAAATTATAACACCACTTAAGTTTACATCGAAATTAACAATGACTTCCCCCCAAAAAGGGGCAAAAGACCCCTTTAAAAACACTCGAATGCAACAAAAAGGGGAGGTGCACAACTAGACCCCACTAGGAGCCTACGTACCAAATTTCAACCTTCTAGAACTTACCGTTCTTGAGTTATGCGACATACATATGTACATCCGCACATCCGCACATACGCACATAGGCACATACATAAATACGTATATACAGACATCATGAGAAAATTCGTTGTAATTAACTCGGGAATCGTCATTATGGATATTTCGCTTGTCTGAACGTTCTTAAGCACTTATCCACGTGTGGTCGAGACGAAAAAAAAAATTCAATATTCATTCGGGGGGTGAGTAAATGGAAATTAAGGTCGATTTTTTTAAGTGAAAATTTTTTTCGCGAATACGATACTTCCTTTTTTTTTTTTTTTTTTTGTAAAATTAGATCCAAGTAAGTATGAACAATGAAACCACCCAAGCCGATTTTTTTTTAATATAGTGAAATTTAATAACTTAATTTTGTGAAATGCTGAAATGGAACCTGTGGTTTTCGGAATGGGAAACATATCTTAACATTCGACAACTGAGAAATACCTTACAAAATGAAATCTAAACCTGAATTTAAAAAAATGTGATTAATTTTTCATAGGCATATTTTCTTACTTTTTGACAATTTTATTTATTTTTCCTTTAAAGAATATTACTTCTGATGTTATGAAACATTTCGTATGTACATGAGTATGTTGAGCAAAGAGATCCTCTGCAACTTTTTAAAATGAACGGATTATTAAAAGAACGACAGTACGCACTTGTAGATTCTATCTGCGCACTTCTCACGAAGGCGGAGAAGCGCAATTTAAGAGTTGGTAAAAGAATAGATCAATACATGGAGAGTCGACAAGCTTTATACTTATAAGTACTTTGAAGATTTTTTTTAACTGGTAGTCAATTAACTTTTTTTTTAAATTTTTTTTACTACTTTGGTAAAAATAATTATTGATTGAGAAATAGAAATACGGTGATCTTTAAAGAAGGATGCTGGTTTATTCTATTGATTCCTCTAGCGTATAATTTGAAAAAGAATAAAATCTTAAAGTTAACAGAACATTTTTTTACTTACGATAGAATTATTTTTTTATTGCTGGACAAATATAAAATAAAATTATTCATTCGAAATTAAACCGAAAAATTAATGCTGCTTACTCTAAATCAGAATTTCTCAAACGTTGGGTCGCGATCTCCGGGGGGGGGGGGTCGTGGAATGTGTCCGGGAGATGTGCAAGAAAAAGTTAAAGAAAATTAATTTGTTGCTGTGTTTTTCGTACAGCGTGTAATGATAGAACTTGAAGGAGAGCAAGGTCAATACTGCCTGGTCACGGATTGTATGGAAGGGCAAGCATCCGGTTTACAGGCGGAAATGGATGCATCTATTTGTTTTCAGGGATGTCAGCTTTGGCAGATGTATGTTAGCGTCGAAATTAAGCAGAGCCTCATTCAAATGAGTGGAACACAGGCATCAAATTTTCACTTTTTTCCCTCATCCAAATAGACTCGTCTTAACTGGACGTTTGCCAATTCCGTACAATCCGTGATTGGACAACAACAGTCATAAAACTACTGCAATATTATAAAATCATTAAGGTATACTACTGTCTCGTGTCATAAAATAATTCAAGTGACAAAAACTCATGTTTATTTTATTAGTTACTTGTGTTTCTAGGGATAAAACTTAACCATTTGTGTAGTTTTTAGTTATTGTTTTAGGGTTTAGACAGAGTTAAAACTTTGGGGGGTGGCCAAAATACTTTGTCTAAGAAGGAAATCGCAATGCCTAAAGGTTTGTGAACCCCTGCTCTAAATGATTCTTTCATTAAAAGACAGTCTAAAAAAAATACACAAGAATATTTTACAATTTATTCATATTATCAGTTAAGTTTTACTTCAATTCAAATAACTTAATGAGGAAACAATGAGTTCGGAGGTTCTCCGCGGTAAATCTATTGGAACTGATAAAGTCCTAAAACAACAATTTTAGACTTCCATTGTCGACTTCAAAGGAAAATGTGGAAGACTACTTCCGAATTTGTTTCTTAATCGGAGGTTTAAAAACGCATTTTTACTTATGTTATGGAGAAGCGGCTTCGCTTCCAAGAAAAATTCCGAAGTTAGGTTTTGTTTTAGGATCTCTTTGAAGATACAAGAAGGAGAGAGAGTGTTTACGGGTTCTCCTCCGAAATTTTTCGAAACCAAAGTCTAAAAAATGCAGTTTTAAGCTACCGTTAGGTGATATCCTCACAATTATTTTTCAAATTTGAATCTTAAAAACGTTCAGGCGATCTTTATTGACGAAAAAAATGCGGGGTAATCGCCCTTCCTCCCCCTCCCCCCGAATCGCCACCACTGGAACGAAGTCATTGCCTGTTTAGTGATATTTTGATATTTGACATTTTAACCTTAAATTCAGTGGATTAACCCTAAACTCCAGTAGGTAGCCTTCACTGTTGACCAGTTTTTCGTTTCTTCATTATCGTTAAATGTCAGTATTACTAGTAAAACTGTTAAGTTGCCGGATCGAGTTCAGCCTCGTCAAAATAAAGCCTTTCCCTGTATGTTAAACATTACCAAAACATATAAAATTATCATGCCGTGTGGCGAATTTATTTCATTGTTAAAACACCTCGGGTTACTCGATCATCGGCAATTATTTATATTATTATTATAATATTTTTTATTAAATTATATTCGTTTTTCAATCAAAATATGAAAATTATGTACGAATTATGTGTGAAATTTTTTTCGTGTATAAAAGATATTTGAAATTTTATTTTAACAACAAGCATATAAAAGAGAGAAGAAATCCGACAGTAGTCGGTGTGGTCACAAAGCAATCCGCCTGATGTTTTCATTATAGCGCATTGGTCAAGCTACAATAAAATGCCACCCAGGAATTTATTTCGAGCTCACATTAGCGAAGACTGCATTCATGTAATATTAATCAAAGACACCGGCCTTGAACACAAATATGTTTTCGCTGCATCCATTGATATTTGTTACACAGCGCGGAGATTTATTGGCGAACCAGTCAACCGCAGAGACTTCCTCTCTGCGAATGAAAGAATCCCAAACGATAAATAAAACGCACCTCGTCGAGTGGATGGTACACATCGAAGGCGAATCCGTCCGTCCTGCCAGAGAAGTGACCGGCGGGGTTGTTCTCTTCGCGTTCTCTCTCTATCCACCTGCAAAAGATAGACGAGATTACGTCTTTTGGGTTAGTTTGGGGGGCTAAGAGAAAAAAGTGATTTCGAAATAAAGTGGACGGTGAAATCCCGTTACAACGAACGTAAAGAGAACGCAGAACGTAGTTACTTATTAATGGTTGCCAAAAACAATGAAAAATAATAGTGATTTCAAAATTGAAATACTTCTTCTTTTTAACTGTTGTCAAAAACAATGAAAAATAATAGTGATTTCAATATTTAAATACTTCCTCTTTTTGGTTGTTGTAAAAAACAATGAAAAATAATAGTGATTATAAAATTAAAATACTTCCTCTTTTTATTTGTTGTCAAAAACAATGAAAATAATAGTGATTTATAAATTTAAATACTTCCTCTTTTTACTTTTAGTCAAAAACAATGAAAAATAATAGTGATTTCAAAATTTAAATACTTCTTCTTTAATTGTTATCAAAAAAATGCAATCGTTGTCCACCTGCAAAAGACATACGAGATTACGTCTTTAGGTAGGGTTAGATATGGCTAAGTGAAAAATGTTATTTTGAAATCAAGTGGACGGTGAAATCTCGTTACAACGAGCGTAAAGAGAACGCAGAACGTAGTTGCTTTTTAATGGTTGCTAAAAACAATGAAAAATGATAGTGATTTCAAAATTAAAATACTTCCCTTTTTTATTTATTGTCAAAAACAGCGAAAAATAATAGTGATTTCAATATTTAAATACTTCCTTTTTTTACTTGTTGTCAAAAACAAAGAAAAATAATATACTTAGTTGTTTCAAAATTTAAATACATCCTCTTTTTAATTGTTGTCAAAAACCTGCAATTGTTGTCCACTTGCAAAAGACAGACGAGATTAGATCGTTAGGTTTAGATATGGCAAAGTAAAAAATCTGATTTTGAAATGAAGTGGACGGTGAAATCCCGTTACAACGAACATAAAGAGACCGCAGAACGTAGTTGCTCTTTAATGGTTGGCAAAAAGAATGAGAAATAATAGAAACTACAAAATTGAAATACTTTCCCCTTTTTAACTGTTGTCAAAAACAATGAAAAATAATATGTAGCGATTATAAAATTAAAATACTTCCCCTTTTTATTGTTGTCAAAACTATGAAAAATAATTGATTATAATATTACAATACTTCCTCTTTTTATTTGTTGTCGAAAACAAAGAAAAATAATAGTGATTATAAAATTAAAATACTTCCACTTTTTAAAAATATTGTGCACTTTTCCTATGTTATTTGTTGTCAAAAAAAAGGGGGGGGGGGAGAAAAACAATAGCAATAATAAATGTTGTTTGTTAATAAATTTAAAAAATTAATTTCAAGGCTGAAATTTAGAAGCACGTACTTCAAATCAAGTCATCAGTTTACAGCGAAATCCTCACTGCTTAAGTTCAACCCTAAAATTAGTCAACTTTTATTAACAAAATTATTTTTGTAAATACACTAATATTTTTCATTGTTTTTGGCAACAATTAGAGCGTGGATTTCGAGTACTGTTTAGTTTCACGTTGTTTATAATCTATTTTCTTCATTTAAATTTATAATTTTGTTGTAAATATGCCAGGCAGAAAGAACATGAGCGTGGCGTGGGAGAAAACGTGCGGGCGAAGTAATGCTTCAGAACGTAAAAAAAAGATAAGATAAAAGTTTCACTTCAATCGTGTGTCTTTATGACACACGTTTTTTTTTTTTTTTTTTGTTTTTGTTTTTTTTTTTCGTTGTAGCTAAAATTTCGTTGTAATAGCACTCAAGTTACGTAATGGAAATCAAATCGGGAATAAAAATCTATTTCGCTTTCGCTGCAACGGATATTTCGTTGTGTTGGTATTCGTTGAAACAAGATTTCAGTGTAATGAAATCTTCGGAGTTTTACGAACCATTTTCGATTTTTCCGTGCAAGTAAATAAAGCATTTTTTAGAATGAGGGCAGCACTGATTTAGATAGTTAGGAGGAGTGAATTCTAAATTGCAGAATGTAGCTTTGAATTATACTGAATCAGGAAACATGAGCATGTTTACTCACCTACATTTAATGCGAAAAGTTTTCGGCATTAAGTTTAAAATTTAAAAAAAAAAAAAAAGACTACTCTCTCTGCTAGAGGTTTTTTTTGGGGGGGGGGATGTTAATATCGTCAGACAAAATTTGCTGTGCAAGAAAATTTTTGGAGGTCACAATGACCTCCAGTGACCACCCATTGGTTCAGAATTAAAAAAAAAGGAGTGAACAAAGAAGAATGCACGGGCTGAAGAGATAAACAAATGCTAGAAGGACTGACAGACAGTGCATCAATTATTTCTATCGTTAGTTCATTTTTGGACGTCATTGGGTACAGATTATTCTCCACTCCTTAAAATTATGAGAAATCTTTCAAAGCATACTGGAGTTGTGGCAAAGTTGACGAATAGTACCTAATGACGTGACGCTTCGACGCATACCGAAGCTTTTATCTTTGCCCCAACTGTAGTAAACATCTGAGGAAGTACATAAAACCAAAATATCTTTTATTTTTAGTAGGTAACTTTACGTACGAATGTACGAATTCCTTCCAATAGACAGGACAGCCATACAGAGGCCCGTCATTAAGGGATCAGTAGTAGGCAATTGACACACCCTGGCTTTGAGAAATCAATGTATTCTCATGTAGCGGGTGTACTAAAAGAACTGACTGTTTTCAATAATTTATAACAAAAAAACGGTAAATGATAAAAAAAAAAAAAAAAAAAAAATCTTGCAGAAAATTCTTGTGGAGGGCCGGAAATCCCCCCCCCTTTAAGTTCCAAATTTTTTTTGAAAATTTATCCAATAGATGGCGCTGCAAATAGTAAACCCGTACATAAAAAAAAAAATAGAAAATTGCATCATAATTTTTCGGAAAATATGTTTAAGGAACAAAAGTTCATTACCGTATTTTCAAGGTGACAACCGTCGGCTGTAATCACATGTTGCAATCGGAGGAAAAATCGGTGAATTTCAATTCTTCTTTTGACTTACAGGCTTACTATGTGCAACGCCGTCTATTGAAACATTTTTTAACTAAAATTGTAAACTCTGAAGGGGGGGGGGGAATACCTACCACCAGATGAATTTTCTGCAAGAATTTGTTTCTTTTTTTATCATTTACCATTTTCCTGTTCTAAATTTTTGAAAACAGTCAGTCTATTTCAGGACACCCTGTACGTGAGCGTGGTTTTTGCTCCTTTTCGAAATAATCTACATTGAGTCAATATATACCTTTGCCTCCCTCCCCCTCCCTGGAAAATTTTGAAACGACGGACCTGAGCCCATAGCATTCTTTAACTTAGCTGTCGCTTCGAATAAATCAACTTACGATTGCAAGTTATCTGTAATGGTGTAAAACTGCAGTCCCATGGTGCGAAGAGTGTTTTCCATTTTTTCTGCCGTTTTAGGAGGTACGTGCACAGTCACATTTTCCATTTCCCGAGTGGGTTCCATCCAGAAGTCTACCTGGAAACAGAAAAAGTTTACATCATAATTCCGACGATAATTTTAGTTTCAGCTAGCGAATGTACCAAAAATGTGGGATGGATTTTAAAAGTTAGTAATGAAAAACAAAAACCAATGGTAAGTTATCGTTTGTGGCCTTGCGCTTGGTAAAACAGGGAATTTTAATTTTACACCGTGCAATTACGTGTTTAGTTATCATTTCTGTCAACAGATGGCGCTGTGAGTAAACGAGATTGCAGAGATTTTGACTTCGTGACATCTCAATCGCTGTTTTGCGACGCTATATCTTTTGGAGTTCTTGAGAGTATGCACCCCGTTGCTTACTGTTTCACCTTGCAGTAAATAACAGTTTTCCTTTCAGTAAACAAGGTAACAGTCCTTTCCACATTCTCATCCCGTCTTTTATTTTATGTGGTGCACCTGTTGCCAAAAGTGGTAGCTAAACTGTTGGATGCGTCCAGCCTGACCAGAAATGAGATGGAAAGGCAGACATCTGGTTTATAGGCGGGAATAGGCGCATCTATTAGTTTACAGGAGTGGTTGCTTATTCGTTACAGATCTGCGCTTCTCTTATGTGCCTCTTAACTATTTTGACGCAGTTTTGCAAAACTGCTCAAACTGTCAAAACTGAACAAATTGTATGTTCACGGCAATAATTTTTTTGATCTAAACTATCATCATATCTCAACTATCGTCAAGGGGACAGGGGCGGATTTATAGTCTATTCAAGGGGGTGGCGGTTGAAAATCGTAAAAGCCAACCCCAGACCCGTCACGTAGGGGGGGGGAGGAAGTCAATTACTCTCCTCCCCTAGAGCTTTTTTTTTACACAGTGAGCATTTTTCAAACATACGGCTCATAGAAGTGAGCCATATACTCTGGTTTTATGCCATAAATGAGTGAAAACATTGTAAAACAAGCCCCTAGGAAAGAAAGATCGGTTTTGATGATTTTTTGAAATATTTTAGAAGGAATACACCCATGAGTCTCCCAACTTGCTGCAATTGTTCATGCTTTTGAACTTTGCACCTCTCTAGCCTCTCAGAAGAATGTTAATCGCTAGTCTAACACTCCCTTTATCTCCAAATGAAAATAATGGCTATAAAACTGTCAAAAACTGAAAAAGAAGCAGCAAGAATTATGCCAGAAGCATTTTGAATTTTTTTTTTGCCACGCAGTGTTATTAAAGTTTAAAAAAAAAGAGGGGGGAGGGGGCGGGGATGAGCTTTTGTTAAAATTAAAAAGTTGGAAATGCCGTCCATCCTCGACTACACTACTGTCTAAAACTAATTAAAATCAAACTTGTAGAATTTACTTGATTATAATAGAAGCTATTGCTGTAATTTCTTCAATTTCATATTATTGTTTTCAGAAAATGACGGTTACTCCGCGCCCCTTGTAAATCCGCCACTGCAAAGGGATACCAAAAATTTGATGCATGCCTTTCAATAATTCAATGCGGTTGATGGAATCATAGGTCGCTTCTGTAGAAACGCCTCTTTAATACTAAATAGCGGTCGCTTTCTTGCTTTTAACACAGAGCAAAAATAATCCCGATAAGTAAATTTCGGTACAATTGCAACTGCCATCTATCAAAAGTATTGAAAATGAGTAGCGGCGAGTTTAACAATTAACGATTTAATTACCCAGAAAAATTTCACATCGACAAAAATTACACAAGAGATTTAAGATGAGCAACCGTCTATAAACAAAAAGCAAAAGATAAAAACAATTTTAAATATTAGACGATATTTACAAAGCAAATGCTTGAATTGTTTGGTTTTATCGTCAAAGCAACGTTATTCTTGTATTGCCGCCAGGTTGCGTTGCCAGTAGTACCGGTGGGGGATCACTTTTTGAAGCAAAAGTGATCAGCATTTGGTATTAAGGGAGCGTGATTTGTTGTCGAGATAAATAACAAGAGCAAATCAATGTTACAACATTTACGAGATTTTTTCCGAGATCTGTCTGAGGCAGAAAAAGGGAGGGGGGGAGGGAGGTTGACAGTAAATTTACATGAACAAAAACCACACTGGTAGTCCACATAAGGAACCAGTTATTAAAAAGTAATTTGGAGAAAACTATGTAACAAATGCAAAGTAGACTAATCCCTCTGAACTGCGCTAAGAAAAAAAAAGAAAAACTTCCAAAACGTCACTGATTACTTCCGTGGAACGCTTCGGGATCTCACAGGTTTTCACCTATTTTCTGTGAAAATTAAGTATCTCTGTCAAAACATTTCCTAAATTACTACAAGTTACACGAATGCTGTGTGTCACCCCCCCCCCTGCCCCCATATTGGGAAAAATATATTTCTCTGTCAGTTTGAAAATGAACTGAGAGAATTTATTTTGCGTATTGGCTACTTCGTGATTACGGTCCTTCCAGCTTGATTAAGCTCCCAGTGAGAGCGATTTCTTTTTTCTTAAAAGAAATATTCAAAGATTACTGCCAGGAATTGGGCACATAAGCTGCCCATTATTTTCCAGGAGCGTTTCTTAATTATTTTTACATAGTTATCTGAAATGAAGGGATCTTCTTTGTCTTTTTTTTTCCTTTGTGGATCAGACACAAAACGCTTGTACGCCCACCCTGTGGCATAGCATCTGTAAACAAAACAATCTGAATAATTTCATGCGTGAATTCTTTCACTGTTGATCCACCGTGTTTAAAAAATTCTTCTAGATTCAAGCTATATTCAATGCATATTCTCACAACAAAAATTTAGACTTTTTTTTTTTTTTTTGGAACATAGTTTTGAGCTTAACATTTTGCTTTAACTTTTCCTGACTAAATGAAAACCTAATGCTTTCTTATTGTTGTTTCCTTAAAAACTGTTTCTGTTTCCCCTCATTTTCAACTAAGAGAATGTAATAAATTTACAAGACCATAGTGACATTATAAAACGTGTGCATCAAATCTCATCGTTATTTTCCCTTCTTCCCTGTTAGATACATTCAGATGGAATCGTCCGATCTTGGCCAATTGCCAAATTCCATGTCTTCTGTGGTAGAACTGTATTTGCTATCATAATTCCAAATTCTTATCTGTGTGAACATGAACTTAGGAAAAGGCTTAATTTTGTTCCGGACGCATGAGGTCCGACTATACTATGTATATATTTGTATATACATACAAAAGGTTAACTCTCTCAGATCCACTGGTTTTAACACGGATTGCCAATTCTGATACGGTGGTTTATACACACATGTGAGAACTATTTTAATCGAAACTCCCTTCAGAAAATATATTTTGGGTGTACTAGTTTACGTGTACTGTGTATGTACACTGTGTCATGTAAAGGATTCCCTGGTTTCAAAATTAAATATCTCGAAAACAAAGGACGATATTGGAATAAATGAGCGGTATGTTTATTGTGAAACCCATAAAAACCATATACAGGCACTTGGAAATTAGTTTTAAAAATTGCCAATAGGTGGTGCTGCACGCTGTAATTGCAACAAAAGTCTCCATAAATGGTGCTGCGAAGGAGTTGGACGATAATTTCTAACGTAAATTAAGTAATTCTGAGAGGTAGAACTACTGCTGAAGCGCCTAACCCCTTTGCAGCACTATTTATGGGGATTTCTATTGCAATTGCAGCATGAAGCTCCCCCCGTTGGACATTTTTGTAACTAATTTTCAAGTTTCTGTACATGGTTTTTATGGGTTTCACAATAAACATACTGTTCATTTTATTCCAGTATCGCCCTTAGTTTTCGAAGCATTTAATTTTGAAACCAAGGAGTCCTTTGCTGGACACCCCGTATGTACGTATTTGTACACAGCAGTGCAGCTGGAATATACAGGGTTTCCAGCAAAGGACTCCTTGGTTTCAAAATTAAAAATCTCGAAAACAAAGGACGATATTGGAATAAAATAAACGGTATGTTTATTGTGAAACCCATAAAAATCGTATACAAGAACTTGTAAATTAGTTTTAAAAAGTTCCAACAGGTGGCGCTGCACGCTGTAATTGCAATAAAAGTCTCCATGAATAGTGCTGCGAAGAGGTTGGACGATAATTTCTAGCGTATATGTAAGCATATCTGAGAGACTAAACTGCTGCTGAAACAACAAACCTCTTCACTGCACTATTAATGGAGACGTCTATTGCAATTATATTGTACAGCGCCACCTGTTGGCAGTTTTTTTAACTAATTTCCGTATTCCTGTATATGATTTTTATGGGTTTCACAATAAACATACCGTTTATTTTATTCCAATATCGTCCTTTGTTTTCGAGATATTGAATTTTGAAACCAGGGAGTCCTTTGCTTGACACCCTGTATCATCTAAGCGTGGTGCGAAAGGGAAGTCGGTTGCTTTCCCCAAAAGCTGTAGTTTTTATCAATATGGCCTCGCTTAGTGTGTTAATATACAAACGGCTGTTTGGACCTCCCATTCTCTATTCTAGGTTTGCTAATGCGAACACGAAAGGTACACGAAAAGTTATACGTATTTTTATAAATGTACATTCAATCGAAATACCGAAATACAGACAACGGCACAGTAACAGACAACGGTACAGTAACAGACAGTCAAAAGGTTGGTTTTAAAAAATCAGAATTTTAGGTGGGTAAAACTGATGTTGCTGTGGCCCATGACTACGGAGCAGCCATCTATGTTATCAGAGTGAATATGATGAGCCAGTTGGTATTTACAAGGCAGTAGTGGAAGGTTATGAGCAGATACCACGAAGTCAGCTGCTGTTTCATGTTCATTTGAATTAAATAAGGCCACAGTTCTGAAAAATAAAGAACTTTTGCACATTTTGAAGAGAAAAGGGGAATTTCGTCCATTACTCATCCTTTCCCCATCCTATCTGTTGCTGGGATTCATCAAATTTATCGGTGTCTGTTACTGGGGGTCGGACCTTTTTTCGAAATTGAGCAAATAAAAATAGAATTAACTCATTCAGAGGATCCAAAAGCAGCCAAACTCTGGATGAGATGTAGTTGCATGAGAGAAAAATAGTTTAAAAATTAAAAGGCTCAGAAAATTGTGTTAACCTGAGAGCGATGCCTTAAGCTTGTATCTTACTGGTACCGTTGCCCTACTTGTTTATAAACAAGAGGAGTTACACTAAAAAAAGTAAACAGACGAACTTCAGCTACTGTAAACTGAAGCAAGACGTACCTCTGGATCTTCCATGAAGTTTCTCAAAGTCTCAACTTCCTCTGTGTTTCGCGGTACCATTCCAAGAAGTTTGTGTCTGGAGAAAAAAGACAATTAAAATTTTCTGCAGGAGTAACTACGAGTACAGACAAATACTAACTATATTGGTTTCTGAAATAAACAGCTGGGAATAAACAACATATTTATGGAGAGATATGAATCATGACCTCCAGAAGGTAGACGAAAGTAATAACTGGATTTTGAACATGTTCTGATGAAATATTTATTTGAAAACCATCGTAAATGTAGGGGAAGTATGCTCAATGCGAGTACACAAACTTTTATGAAAACAAAAAGTTTTCTTTACATTATACACGTTTTAGACAGTAAGAATATTATGTGCTCTTTGAGACCCCCTAACTAAGAATCCCCCACCCCATCCTCTAGCTGCGGTTCTGGTGTGCGATTAGAATTTCACGCATCACAAGCAAAAACCTCAGTGGATGCACATCGAAACTGCCACTTGTTGGCTATTGTTTGTAGTAGCATCCGCCAAGTCATCACTTAACGCATGTATGTCGACCCTTTATATACAGGGTGTATCAGTACAGCGTTTACAGACTTTCAGGGCAGATAGAGTACACCTAGACCAGGGGTTCTCAAACTGGTTGCCATAGGAAGAGGCGAGGGATGCCGCGAAATGTCCGTGTTATCAATATATATGTGAGGCGAGTTCGCCAAATAAGGTGAAACAGACCAATAAGTCCATTCCCTCTTCTTTTTTTTTTTTTTTTTTGATGTAGCATAGTAAAAATTCGCTAGATCGTGACTTCATCGTCATCAGATGGCCTAAATGATGATAAAGCGTTATCAACAAGCTGTTTTAAACGCCAGGCCAAAGTGTATCAAAAGCTATACAGAAAAATGATGTAAACACTTCTTGATCTTTTTTTAGCTTAAGTTTTCTTTTACATGTTTCACTGTAGATTACTAGTATAAAAAAAAGTTGTTATTGTCCTAGCAGACTAATTTATGTAGTTGACGAATTCACAAAAATAAATGCCACTATGTACTTGGAGCAGTAATATTTCTGACTGTGTATCCTCATTTTTACCTGTGATTTGATAACCTAACAAAGCAGATATCATGATACCGCAGTATCGGGGGGAGGCTATGATCATGTGCTGCATGTACTGCACATATCGGCACAAATTGTACGCATGAGTTACAAAAACACAGAAAATAATGATTTATCAGTTGCCCCGAATATGACGAATTCACAAAAATAAATGCCACTATGTACTTGGAGCAGTAATATTTCTGACTGTGTATCCTCATTTTTACCTGTGATTTGATAACCTAACAAAGCAGATATCATGATACCGCAGTATCGGGGGGAGGCTATGATCATGTGCTGCATGTACTGCACATATCGGCACAAATTGTACGCATGAGTTACAAAAACACAGAAAATAATGATTTATCAGTTGCCCCGAATATGACGATTGATCTTTCTCCATTCCATGGAAGTAAACATGAAATATTTGGTAATGTTTTTGATACAATCAAATGTAGTCCGACACTAAAGACTCTTTGAAGTAATTTTTGCTCTTAATTTTCCTTATTCGGGTCCATGTTCCTATGTTCCTAATATGGTGAAATCGCTTTTAGTTGCTAAAACTGCTGAAAAACGTGATTGAATCACAAAGTGTTCACTTGGTTTTATTTTGGGTTAGTACGTAAAAGCCGCAGCAAATCAGCCATAAAGGAGAGAGATACACTGTAAAAACGATTCAGAAACGTTCCTCGAAAATAATGGGCAGCTCATGTGGACAATTTCTGCCAATAACTTATTTTGCATAATCCAGGAACGTTTTCCGCTAAAATTCAATAACCTTCCTGGAATTATTCTGGAATCCTCCTGAAAAATTCAAAAATCTTCCCGTTACAAGCCAGTTGCGTCTCTGGTACTTTAGAGTAAACTTAAGTGGGCACATTGTAATACCTTGGTACCTACCGGATTTATCCAAAAGGTTCCAGAGGTAGTATTGCAAGCATGGCCAATGCTAAGATGGATTTGCCAGCAAGTATCAAGAATTTCTTTCACCTGCAATTCTCGCAAAGCTGCGCAGTCCATAGACCTATTTGCTCCCTTTAGGAATTTAATCAGTCTGGAAGAGCCACAATCGTTCCGAAGCCGATACATTTTATAAATACGCTCAGTTAATTTTTAAACTGGGAGATTAAAATATATTTTTCGTAACAGTGAGAGGTCTGCGACTCGTAGCAATTCAACAAACCTTTTTCGATGATACTTGATTTTTCCAGGAAGAGTATAAAAATCGTTAAAATCCCAAAACGTTACACGGAAATACTCAGCAATGTTTCGGAATTTTTTTACAGTATATTAGATTTCAAACCTTGGAGTAGCCTTATTTGGCGCACTTACCTCAAAAAATAAAGATAAAATAAGGTGCTGTGAGAAAATTCTAATTTTTCCAAGGGAGCCGCGAGTCGGAAAAGTTTGAGAACCCCTGAGCTAGACGATGGGAAATCACATAGCAATACATGATCGGAAACGCTTTCCTGACGAGATAGTGACGACACAAAGCACAAGATAGACAGGACACAAATAAGAGAGAAAAACATGTATATTGTTTTTAATACAGCAAAACTGCTGGTAAGTTTTTTGTGTGTTGTACACGATAGATGTCGTTACGTAAACCGAAGCATCATATGACGGTGCATGCGAACAGGCAGTTTTTTTTTTTTTTTTTTTTTGCCGCGCATGCTTTGACGTTCCATCTTCAATGCGCGGGAGATGTGAGACATGCATCATGGCCCAAGGTCGTAATTTCGAATACCTACTTTGATGACGATCGTTGGCTCCTACGTGTTCTTTCTTAGTTTTTTGCTGTACTAAGGATAAGAAACATTTTTTCTTCTCTTATTTGTATCTAATCTTTCTGATGATTTGTGTCGTCATTACCGCGCCAGGAAAGCGTTTCCGACCATGCATTGCCATGGGATTTTCCATCGTCTAGGTGTTCTATATCTGCTCTGAAAATCTGTAAAAGCTGTACTGATACACCCTGTATTTCTGCTTATTTCTTGGGTTATCCTAATATAGATTTCCTCACCTATTTTTTCCCTCTTTCTAAGATTTTTTTTTTCTCTTTTTACTGATTGTTTTCAACAAACTAGTGTTGTTTGTGTAAATTTTATTTACAAAGATATAGGAAGCCCGAGGCCGATAGAGGCTGCGCATTGATAACAATTAAAATTAATACATAATGACAAAACGAAATAGTGGTGAGTTTACTTACCCTGTGAAGTTTTGAAAAGCATTGCACTTCAAACACAATAGGGTTATAAGGAAGCCAATCCATCTCCAATCCTTGTTCATTGTGAAACTGAGGAAAAAAAAAATAATTTGAATTTTGACATGCTGAATTCAAATTATGTTTTTCGCAATCACGAATGTGTGTGCGTGTGTGTGTGTGTGTATGTATATGCGTGTGTGTGTGTTTGTGTCTGTGTGCAGGCATGAGTGTGTGGGTATGTATGTGTGTGTGTGTTTGTGTCTGTGTGCAGGCATCAGTGTGTCGGTGTATGTGTGTGTGTAGGTGTATGTGTAAGTGTAGGCAAGTAAGTGACGCAACGTGGAGACGGTTTTCGCTGGAGGAGCAACATCGGGAGGGACTGGTCGACGGTGGCGCTGCAGAGGAAGGCGTGGGGGGGGGGGGTAGGGAATAAAATCATAGGAATTCAAAACAGTCAAGTGAAAACAATAAGCAATGTGATTGCTCAAAAAAAAAAAAAAACTTATTTGAATTCTGAAATTCTGAATTCAAATTATGTGTTTCGCAATCACGAATTGTGACAGGACTCTACTCAGTGGGGTTGCTGTTTCTAGAAAAGGCTCCTGTTCCCCTAGCCTGCCCCTCCTCCTGGGCGGTTACGTGTGCATAGTTGTGTGTGTTCCTAGACCTGTGTGTATGCACGTAGGCGTGTGTGTATTGTATATGCGTATGTGTGTTTCAGTGAGCGCGCGTGTGTGTAGGGCATGTTGGCCACCACCGAGGAAAAACGGATTCCGGGGTACAGTGCTCAGGACCAGAGGCGCCGCGCCTCCAGAGGCCGGTAGACTTCAGCTTGTACCAGGGGCAGAGGCCCCTGGTACAAGCTGAAAAAGGAACCGGACCTCAAAGACAGTCAAGTGAGAACAATAAGCAATTATGATTACTCAAAAAAAAAATCATTTCATGGCGTGAGCAAATGAACTAGAAAAACTTGAAAGAAACTGGAAAGTAAACACATATTATGCGAGAATAAGTTTTAAATCCTCCAAGGTGCTATCAATGAAAATTGTCACAATTTTCACCATCATGTTTAACCTCCTCACCCTTTTTCATTCCGCGTCATCCTTCATCTTAATCTTAACCCTCCTCCTCTCACCTTATCACACTTCACACGCTGTAACACACGCATAAACATTTTGTTGTAAAAAATGCGTGATATAACACTTTTTGCTTCCCCCTATCTCCCCTTTGTCACAAATTGTTGCAATTTCACAAACTCTTTCCCCGCCATCCTCCCCCCTCAAAGAGTGACAGCTTTTGTCGATGACCCCCCCCCCCCCCCGACAGAGATAGCACTAAATTTCTGATCACTTTCTAGTGGTCAGGGGCAAGTTTGAAATGAATTGTTATCTTCTTAAAAAATAAACATGTAAAAAAAAACGCTTTTGATATGTCCCCCACCTTTTTTTTTTTATTGAATGATTAAGACTTCATTGGGAAACTTTTTTTAAAATTAAAGTTCACCCTCCGAATGGTGATATTAGTCCTTGAAGGAGCTTTCTTTTTGAACTAAATATAATGAACAGAGGCCGTAATTTTTCGTTATCTTGTTCTATAACCGAATGGTGATGTTAGTACTTGAAGGAGTTATCTCGCTCTTGACCACAACGATACAATCACAACTTTTATTATTTGAAGTATTAGGCGATTTCATTGAGCTGTTAATTAGTTTCCAGATGATGGCACTAAAACTTCGCTCTTAGTGGCGCTATCTAGGGGAATAGCTGGCTCAATGTTTTTTTTTTTCTTTTTTGATATCCGTAACATATCCAACAGAGCTAGGGTGTCATTGTTGTTATTCAAATATGCTACTGTTTTGTTTGTTAATCGTTTCTTGTTAATACATTTTTTTATGTTCATATGTTTTGAAGTTTTGGTTTTGAATGAGTTAAATTTCCACTCAAACAACATTAGGCCAAATTACGACACCTTTCAAATTAATGGAGTTATCATTGTCATTCGCATTTATATTGTTTCTTTTATTATTATTATTGTTACTCGCTCCCATTTTAGTATTAGGTGACGTTTTTTGTTTAGTTGCTCTATTATTTCACAGATGGCGCGGTTGTAGTTATTAACGTTACAATGTAAGATCTTACCAGGTTATCAGTGTAAGAACAAATCGTAACATGAAAAAAGAGGAATCTAGAATTCAGTATAGCGTATTCAATCAATACAAAATAACTATCAGTGAATAAAACTTTGTAATTAAAGCTTATAAAGTATTTTTAACTTCAAGCTACCAGTAGTACTTATAAGTATAATTAGTATATATAAAGAATTTAACTTTACAGGACGGTATTTAGGAGTAACAAACCTTGTTGTCGTGAGTGTCCCTCGAATCATTTCTGAAATCTGAAAGACACGAAAACGAAGAGCTATGTTTTCGCAGGCGATATAGAACAGACAATAGCGTAGTAAATTTATGATCTTATGCGGAAGAGATCCTACTACTAATGCGTAATAATAAGCCGAAAAAGACGTGATTAGTTTGCTTGTTGCCTTTTCAAGCCTTAAGTACTTAATTGATCATCGTGAAATTTTGGTGCACGTTCTCAGGGAGCCGGGGTAAACATAAAGTACTTTTCATTTCGAAAAATTTTTTTTGAGCAATCACGATTGCTTATTGTTCTCATTTGACAGTCCTTGACGTTGGGATTATTTTTCAGCTTGGACCAGCAGCACCACCGCCCACCGGCGCGGCGGCGGCACGGCTGCTCTGTTCCTGAGCACTGTCCCCCGGAATCCACTTCTGCTGGGTGGTGGCGTCCATGTCCTTCACACGCATGCTCATAAACACTCGCCAACGCGTGAGCGTCTTTACACACATACACAGGCCTACGTACACACACTTAAGCCTACACACACACAACTATACACACATAACCACCCAGGAGGAGGGACATGCTTGGGGGGGGGCATTTCTAGAAACAATAATTCTAATGAGTAGGGTCTTGTCGCAACTCGATGCGAAAATGATTGCGAAAAACATAATTTGAATTCAAAGTTTCAGAATTCAAATTAGATTTTTTTAATTAATTAATTTTTTTATTCCAATGTTAAAGAAAATCATAAATTTGACAGTATCTCAACGGAAAAAAGTTCCTACTCGATCGGTTTTAGCAGTAAGGTAAAGCCCTAAAAATGCTGCACAATGTGAACTTTACTCGAAATTCGAGGGATAATTAGAACAGCCCCCCTAACCATTCAATTTAATTTGATTTCGTACAGATCATACAGATACAGATCATAAATATTTTGAGTCAGAGCGAAGCTCCTTTACTCTGTATGAAAGATAAGATGTGATGGAGTTGACATTAGTTAGGTCATGAGGGGAGGGGGGGAGGAGGAAAAACAAGAAAAAAGGAATCGTTTCAGGGCCACACTATATACATATTTACATATTTACAACATGAGATAAGACAGTGTAATAGAAGAATAATGAAAATCCGGATAAATAGAAAATACTAGGATAAATAAAAACATGAAGTTGAGAATAAGTATGAAGTATAATACAAAAATTTACATGAACGAAGTCATGAGATGGAGAAAAGCAACCTGCCAGACCAACCTGGCAGTTTGCAGCAAACTCCCACGAGGGGGAGGAAGTGAACAATGTCACTAGCAATACTAGGGTTGCTAGCCCTGGTATAGGAGACTAGTGGAGAGTGTAATGAATAAACATAGAGTCCGACGGGAGATTTTTCCCGCCAGAGTTAAAGGTATATAATACCTGTTCATAAATAAGGGGGTTGGTGTGATTTTCAAGATTTGTGAAGAAGTGAGTAGAGGTGTCAATGATGAAGTCAGTAATGTGATTGACTCCAGAGTCATTGTGTAGGGTAGCGTTGAAAACGTACCACGGGGCTTTAAATATTTTCCTAAGAATCTTATTTTGTATTGTTTGGATTTTTGCAATGTTAGATTTGGCAGCATACCCTCATGCAGGTATACTGTAGACAAGGGCTGGTCTGATGATGGTAGTATACAGTAAGAGACGGTTTTTTGTGCTAAGGGAATTTGTTTTGTTAAGTAAACCATAGAGATAGCCAATCTTAATGTTAGCTTTTTTTATAACGTTATCAATGTGTGGTTTGAATGTGAGGCTTTTATCGAGGTGGACACCGAGGTATTTGACAGTATTGGAGTAAGGGATTATATCATCGCCAACTTGGATGGGCTTAGGATATTTTTTGATGTCGTTATTGTAAAAGCAAATAGCTTGTGTTTTACTGGCATTTATGGCGATCCGCCATTTGTTAAGGTAATCTAGAATGACATTAACATACTTTTGCAGACGATGTCTGGCAAAGCCACGGCAATGGTCGCTGGTGAGAATGCTGGTATCATCAGCAAAGAGACAAGTTAGATGAGAGTTGTGAGTGGGGAAGTCATAAGTGTAAATGTTGTAGAGGGTCGGTCCTATCGCCGACCCCTGGGGCACTCCAGCCATGATATTATGTTTACTTGATAAGTAGTTCTGAATTTTAACTTGAAAGGTACGTTTGTGGAGGTAGCTATGTATGAGATGAATGATGTAGTTGGGGAATTTAAGTAGAATGAGCTTGTGTATAAGTCCGGCATGCCAGACTCTATCAAATGCTTTATCAATATCGAAGAAGACACCAATAGTGTATTTTTCTTTGTTGCAGTTATCTTGGATAAAATTTATCATTCGAGCAAGTTGATGGGTGGTAGAGTGATTTTCTTTAAAGCCAAATTGGAAGTCAGGAATTAGGTTATGTGAGTGAATATGTTCTTTAATTCTAGTGAGGAGGATTTTCTCGATTAATTTGGATAGAGAAGAGAGGAGGCTAATAGGTTTGTAATTTTGTGGGAAGGAATGATCGGAGTTGGGCTTAGGGATGGGAATGACAACAGCATTCTTCCAATAGCTGGGGAAGTAGCCAAGTGTGAAAATTTTGTTGATAACTTTGGCAAGGAAAGTGATAGCTTTGAGGGGGAGGTGCTTTAGATGAACGTTCTTAATACCATCTTCACCACCTGCTTTTCTAACGGGGAGGTGCTTGATAGTAATCATGATCTCAAGAGGGGTGATGATAGGGGGAGGAACAGATGTGGGAGGAGCTTGAAAGAAACGATTTATGCTCCGATTAACTTCTGAGATTGTATCCTCGTCGTACTCATGAGCATTAAGCTGAAAGTTGTCTTCAAGTGTGCTGGCGATAGCGCTAGCTTTATCCTGGGTGGTATAAACCAGCTTGCCATGATCGGCATGTATAGTGGGCATAATATGCGCCTTATGGAGAACTTTCTGACAAGTGTATAAAATGCTTTTGAGTTATTGTCAAGTGAGCCCAGATAGTTGTTAAATGTAGTCGACTTATGCTCTCCAGTCAGTTTTTTAATTTCATTTTGGAGAGCATTAAGTCTAGTTTTAACAGCAGGATCTTTGGAGAGTTGCCAGTGTTTTTTAATTCTGTTTTTATATTTGATGAGATTAATGATATTGGGAGGAAATCGGAGAGGGAGGCGTTTAGAGAATTTCTTAATACTGGCTCTTTCAAGAGCAAATTTCATGTTATCAGTAAGTGTGGAGATGCAGTTATCAATATCAGATATAGAGGTGATGGTGGGATTTCCCTGGATTCGGTCATGAATAATTTTGGTGTAGTAGCTCCAGTTGGTGATCGTTGAGGTGAAAGGAGCTTCGGGAAAGCTCATAGAAATACCAATGTCAAGAAAGACAGGGCAGTGGTCGGAACTAAGTTCCGTGACAGCTGATATCCTAGTATGATAGTTAAGGCATTTTAACAGTGCGAGATCTAGGGTGGAATTTGATGATGTACCGTAATAGGTGGGGGTGTCAGGTGCGATGAGCTGGACATCATTATCAATGATATAATTTAGCAGTTTCTCTCCATTTGTATTTGGGAGACCATCAGTCCATATCTCATGCTTGCAATTTAGATCGCCAATTAAAATGGAGCAAGAATTGAGGAAAAGTAATTTGTCAAAATCACGTTCATAAAAGGTGTTCCCAGGGGGAAAATAAATGGAGGAAATAGTAACCAGTTTGCTGTCAATATTGCAGACAATAGTGGTATTTTCAAAACCAGTAGTGGAGCAGGGTCTAGAGTAGTGGGGGATATTAAACTTAATGAAGATCGCAGTGCCGCCACCACGAGAATGTGTACGGTCATTACGATAACATTTGTAATTAGGGAAGTACACCTTATTGTTATTGGTAAGATGCGTCTCTTGAACGCAGAAAATGTCAGGAATTCTAAAACGAAGCTTATCTTCATTTTTAAAGTTTCGTCTACGGTTTCTGGTCACAGAATATCCGTGAGCTCAGTTTTATTATACTCATTTGATGCTTATTTTCGCTGCTAGATGGCACTGGAGGGTTCAGAAATTTCTGCTCTATTGCTTGATTTTATTTTTATCTTTCTTCGTGAATTTGTAAGTTTGTCTTTCGTAGTCTTGCTTTATTAATGCTCTTGTTTTTTGCACGACAAACATTTCTGATCGATCTGGACTTGCAGCGTATTTCTGTCAAAATAAGAAATGATTGAAAAAAAAAAATTTTTTTTTTTCACGCATTTATATGTATTAAAAAAGTAAACTGATATTTTTCTCTCAACTTATGCTGTTTTGTTACAAAATTTCTGCATTCATTTTCGAGATGAACGGTTAAAAATTATATTTATCTGAAAAACTAAGTATCGCATGATTTTTTTTTTAACTTATAAAACTGATTAAGATGCAATATGATTAAGACTGCAATATATGTATATTGAAAAAATATAATAAAATTCGACCCGTAAACAGGACTGGAAAGTATTAAAAATGAGCCGTACGCGGAGGGTTAATAAGATAAGGTCGTTGGAGCTGTTAAAAGCTTAAAAATACATATTTAATTCATAACATCCTTTGGTTTTCAGAATGAATCTAAGATGGGATCGGAAAATACAGTGAATGTACTACGTACAATTCTTTGCAAGATTTCTGGAATCCAAAAGTCTCGTCTGCATTAAAATAATCATTTTTCTTTTCTCTTGCTTTGCGGTGCACCTCCTCCCAAAGCTGCAGCCCCCCCCCCAAATAAAATAATACCCCAATCCTCACCCCCCCCCCCTGTGCATTTCAAGTCGAAGAATTAGTTAATGCAAATTTAAAATGCATTAAATCAGGACTGATCATCCCACAAGAAATTTCTAACCTCCCGAAACGAAATAATATACTTCAAGATTACCCCCGCCCCCCGTCTCTTGTGGCACATTAGATTAAATAGTCATAAAACTTACACTAAAATGTTTTTCCCCTTATTCTATATTGCTTTTTTGCAGTATTTTAAATTAAAATTTTTAGTTTACGTTTTATACAAGCATGCCTCAAATACGTCATCAGATTTAGACTAACTGTCCATCAGAACTGGTGTTTTCAAATGATTTCTCCTAGGCTTGTAACAAAAAGTCTTCGTTATCAAGTTCTTTTTTTGGTATCTAGGTCCTCGGCAAAATCGTTATTGTTGCAGCTATGTCTAACACAGCTTGTGCATATAGTTGAGCACTTCAGTCCGCTTTCAGACTTTTCAAACTTTCACTATATCCAATGAACCCCTCAGAGCAAGCACAGGATTTGAGGCACAGAAAGCCTTCTTGAACAGAAGGCTTGGCTGTTGTAACAGGACGCAGATGATATTTCTGTGGTGCTTTCTCCTTCTTTATACCCATAAAAAATGACACTTGCTTTCCCATATTTACAAGTTTCCAATAATACACTGCATTGCTGCCATATTTCTTTGAAGCTGCATATCATTACTGGTTCAGTAGTGGTCGTCCACGAGGAACCACACCCGCTGATGACCGGTATATTGTCTTACAGGCCAGAAGAAACAGGCGGCAGACAGCGGGAGAAATCGCTAGACACACGACACAGGCGACTGGACGACCGATATCGCGTTTTACCGTGACCAGAAGACTGCACGGTGGTGGTCTGTTTGCACGACGCCCTATACGGTGTGTACCTCTAACGCCTGCCCATCGGAGAAGGCGTTCTCTGTGGTGCCGGGAACACCGGAATTGGAGAGACAATGAATGGGGACGAGTACTCTTTACAGATGAGAGCAGATTCAGTCTGAGTAGCGAGTCTCATCGAATACTCATCTGGAGAGAGCGGGGAAGCCGCAATCATCCCTCGAACATCATCGAAAGGGACAGGTATGGAGGTCGCGGTGTTCTCGTTTGGGGAGGCATCATGCTTGGTAGTCGTACAGACCTTCACATCTTCGACGCAGGTTCAGTCAACGGGACCCGTTATTGTAACGAGATTCTTCTTCCATATGTGCGTCTTTTTAGAGGTGCTATGGATCCGCAGTTCCTTTTCATGGACGACAATGCACCATGTCATCGCACAGTAGCTGCCGAACAGCTCTTAGAGAGTGAGGATATTGGACGTATGGATTGGCCGGCACGATCTCCGGATCTCAATCCCATCGAGCATGTATGGGATTTTCTAGGCAGACACTTGGCAGCTCGTACCTTACCACCAGTAACGATTCGGGAGCTTCGAATGGCGCTGCAAGACGAATGGACAGCAATGCCTCAACAACTCATTGACACCCTCATTCTCAGCATGAGCAGACGCTGTGAAACCTGCCTAGCAGTCGGGGGAGATCATATCCCCTACTAAGAGACCGGATGTTTCTTGCTGGACACCCATCACAGGGATGTTTCTGCCTTCAGTCGCATTGCGCTCCATGCTACTTTTTCAATAAAGCTTCTTTTCATCCCTCTGATTTCTCTTTTAGTAAGTGTTGCTTATATTACACATGTCCTTACGTATTGGGGATCTTACGGTATTAAATGTGTTGATTTGGAAAGCTTTTGTACAAAGTCATATTGAAAAAACCGTCTCTTCCTTAATTTTTGCACACCAATGTATATATATAATTGGTACTAAATCAGTTATATTTACAAGTCTTCGCTTAAGTCTGAACTACCAGTAATAATTACAATTATGGAACATATATAAACAAATAATAAATCGAGTTGTTCAAAAGTTTAAATTTTCCATGCATTCACGTGTCACTCTCGGATATTCTCCTGGGGTATAAGAGGTATAATCAATTGATGTCGCATCATAGAAATGAACGCGTGACAAATAGCTAGAATGCAAATTTATCGCACCTCTAATAATTCAAAAGGGTTTCAAGTTCTTTAAAAATGCAGCAGAAAGTAACCACGTACCATAATTATTTTAAATTCAGTCGAAAAGTGATCAGTTTCCCTTTGAGGTCCATCATTTTTTGTGGTCAGATAGAACATCCCCGCACCTTCCTGTATTGAGAAAACAATGTTTTCATTGGGTTCATCACATTTAAATATTCTAGGGATAGGCAAAGGGAAAAATCAATACATTTAAAGACTAGTATGTTGTGGCTATCACGAAACTTTCTTCTATTAGCTGAATTAAAAGCAAATAAAATTCAGCTTCTATTTTTCGAAGAATAATTTCTAATATATTGAATTACATTTATTATGCTGAAGTTCATAAATAGAATTAACTGCCGATGTTGTCAAAGAAAAAGATAATGCCTAATTTCTACATCCTAATCTGGTAATATAAATTGTTGATTAAAAAAAATCTTCCAACAAAAAAATTATTTTATATCAATTTAACGTAGCGGCGTATTTCAAAAACTTTGACCGTAGCTTAACAAGGATTTCCAAAATTAGTTTGAAGTTGAGGAATAGTTTCCCTAATTCTTTTGGTAATCCGAAATTAAAATAATTTGATACGTCATCTGATAATTCAAATGAATCTTCCGAAGCTTGCAGAAAAAATCTATGTCACCAAAGTGGATAACTTTCCAAGTTACAACTTTGTGAAGACGACATACATTGATAGAACCCCCGTCACTCACCAGCTGAGAGCTGTCGAGAAAAAACGAGCACAAAAACCGGTTCGGTCACAAGGGCCTGTTTACGACGACAGCACACCTGAAATCGACTCGATAGGGGAAAACATCGAAATGGTGTTCCCTACACGAGAAATCGAGTAAGCAGGGGTGCCCACAGGGGGGGATTATGGCGCAAGTTGCGCCATCAAAATTTTTCGGGGGGATTTCTATTAAAATTTATTTATTGATTCATTTTTGATTCAAGTTATTTATTTTATTTTATTTTATTCTGTTTATATTTCATTTAATTTTTTTTTATTTAGTTTGTATGTTTGTGTGTGTTTGTCATTGGCGTATCACAGAACTTTTCTAATAAAATAATGATGATAATAGTGATCAAAAATAAATAAATAAACAAATAAATAATAAATTGTTGCAAACATAAATAAATTAACATATTTAAAAAGAAATAAAAAATAAAAAAAGAGTGCTAGAAAATAAAAAGGGGGGGGGAGTGTTGAGAAAAATTAGGGGGGGATTTGCGCCATTGAACTTGGGGGGATGGGCACCCCTACGAGTAAGACAACATAAGCACAGCCCCCAGATCCCCAAACCGAACCCCATTGTGTGTATGTGTGATTATTTATTATTATTATTATTATTATTTTGTGGGGTTCGCCAAAAACAGTGTTTAAACACCACCATTGCCAACAACATTGCAAGAACTGAAAGATCGCAAATTCACAGTAAAACAGTCCGAAATGTATGTTTAGATGTGTGTCGCGTTACGAAAGGCGCACATATCAAACATTTGTGAGTGAAAAATAAACTTTCAGAGTTTATCTTTATTTTTATGTATCATTTATAGCGCTAAGTGTAATAGTTTATGAAATATAAATTTTTAAAATCGGGATATTCTTTTATGCTAACCCTGCATTTATATTATTGCAGCAATATGCAATTTGTGCTTTTCGACTTAGTTAATTCAGACTTTACCCAAACTAAGAGTTGGCAGAGCCTCAAAGGATCACAGACCATCGTTTGAGAAATCCTAAACTAGATCATTCTGTCGTTCCAGTTTAAATTTTTTTGTTTTTCAATCATACTAAATTCATCTTTCTTTACAAATACAAATCCCTTTACAACCAGTAATATTTGTGTCTAATTACATTATATATATTTGAAACTGGGTATTCAGTTGAGTTTTAGTAGATCTCTGTTAACACGTAATTACTGGCACCCTCTGCCCAATTAGTCCAGTCAATAGGTAGAAAAAAACGGGGTCAAAGATTTTATTTTTTAAATTTGTGTACACTAGTGCCAATATGAAAAAACCAAGTTATCCAACACGAAAGACCTCGGGAGAACTTTTGGGGGCCGAAAACCCCCAAAAATTTGTGATTTTTTGTAGTATTTTCAAAATATCTCAAAAATGGTTACAATTACAAAAAAACTTCCAATGCAAGTGATAAAGAGGATTAAATTTCCTTCAACTTTTGTCATTACAACATTTTTGTAGCATGAAAAGCAAGCGAGTTACAGCCTCTTGAAAGTCACACTTTTTCTGAACCCCTTCAGCGAAGTGCGTGAAAGCGCATCGGATAACGGAGGAAAAAAGGAGAAAAGCCGGCAGTCTGACCTTGGAAATCATTTGTCTTTCACAGCTGAGGGTAAATGCCTCCGATCCCTTTAAGTTAAACAAAACGCCCCCATTCCATCCCCCCCCCCTTTTTTTTCTCCAAATGAGATGAATCGACTCAATAGCTACTCATGTTGGTCACTTCAGGGTTTGAGCGAGAGTATGTTTTATCAATTTGTATGTTCTGAATTACAGTTTTTTTTCCTAGAAATGATTACGCCTGATCAAGGTGTTTTTTATTATTATCATTATTATTTGCGAAATCAGTTTGCATGAATGCGAAATAAAGATTGTGAAGGAGAAGGGAACAGAAAATCTTCAAAGATGCAGCGCAAAACGGCAAAATGAAAAACATCAGCGTTCTTAAAAGCAAAAGTTCTTAAAAGAAGTGACAATTTGCACTGCCTGTCACAAATGCTATATCAATGAGCAATCAATCTCTTCCCTTGAAGTAATGGTTGAACCTAACATGTTAACTAAATTCCACAAGAAAGGTTTCTGGCAAATTGTAACAAAAATAATTGTCTTATTCTACTTCTTGAGACATATTTCGAAGAGTGTGGCATTGAAGTCAGGCAGACTCAAGATGATGTCGACTTACTTTCTGCTCTTTCAAAGGCAAAAGAAACTGAAAAGGTTATAGTAGGCGAGAGGATTGATGACAGCTTTAGGACAGCCTTCTAGCAACTTGTTCTTTTTAAAACCTGGAAGAGGGAATGCTTGTGATTTGTTTTTTTCCCCACTAAATCTTTTAAGTTTGACCCCAGCAATATTCTTTTCATCCATGCGTTTAATGGGTGTGATACGACTTCGGCAATCTTTGGCCAAGGCAAAATTAAGTTGTACAAAATAGTCAAAAAAAAAAAAAAAAAAAATCATGAAATTAAGGAAGCTGTTGAAGTATTTATGGACCCAATCTGTCATCATGATGCCTTCCTTAGCTGCAGCTGGAGAAAACATTTTGCAAATATTATACACAGGTGACGTAAAGTATTTGAACCTATCTTTGGATACTTTGCAATTTAATCTTTTTATAAAACTAGTATACAGGGCTAAGATAAATCTTGCAGGGCTACCTGCTGGACGTTATCACTCATATCGGTTCTACCACCAAATTCAAAGTTGGCTGGGCAACATAATTGATCCAGAGAAATGGGGTTGGGAACGCAAGACGCAAGGTCTAATGCATGTTGACACGAAAAGAGATTCAGTTACTCAGAATCTTTTGAAGATTGTACCTTGTACCTGCAAGAAAAATTGTACTGGAACCTGTTCTTGTCACAAGGCAGGTTTAAAATGCTCCAGCACGTGCAAACACTGCAGTGGCACGAATTGTGAAAATGTTGCAGAAATTTCATCTTTGGACGAGACTGCCGAAGAAGATGATTTGTTCCAGGAGCTTTTGGAATTATCGCAACAAGGAGATGAACAATTAAAGGACCATAGCTTCTTTCTACCCCCTACAGATTCTGAACCGGAAGAACCTGGACCTTCAAAACGGCTTCGAAGAAGATAAACAGCGCATTTTGTTGTCATTTCTCTATTTGCTTTAAGGTCGAATGAATCTCTCTGTAATTTAGATGTATGTATTAATCTTCTACAGTTGGATTTTCATTTTGTAAGGTAATTCTTTTAGGTTTTTCATGCCTCAAAAAGTCAGTTTCTGCAGAATTTTTTCAAAGTGTTCATTACGTATTACTATTGTACCTTTATTTATTCATTATTATGTCTATTGTTTGCTTATTATCACCCTAATATTTATTCATTCATATTTATATTCGAATGTTGCATTTTCACTTGTAATAGAATAGATGGTACGAATTATGTGCTTTAAATGAATGAGAAGTATATGTAATTCAATTACAAACTGCAATATAAATCATATGTTATTGGAGTCTGACTGAAGATTACCTCTGTCAGACTAGAAATATTAGTTCGTGAGCGGTGGGGGAGGGTTTATTATTATCATTGTATCAGAGCATAGGTTGCATGACTGTGTTGATTGTTTGCTTATTAGCTGCCTAATATTCATTCCTTCACATTAATATTTAAAAATCGCATCTTTGTTTGCAATAATTAGACTAGAATGTACGAATTATATCCCTCAAATAAATGTATATATTGTGTAATCCAGTTACAAACAACATTATATCATCTATTATTGGAGTCTGATGAAGACTACCTCTGTCAGATCAGAAAAGTTAGTTCGTGAGCAGTGGGGAAGGTTTTTTTTTTAAATTATTATCGCATCGTCGTATGTGCTTTAAATGAATGCGTATATATGTGTTTCAGTTTCATAATACATCGTTTGTTTTTGGAGTCTAGTGGGAACTAATCTGTCAGCCAGAACTGCTACTGTGTCCAGCGGGGGGGGGGGGGGGGGGAGGGGGGAGGGGTGAGCAAGAAACTCAAACTACTCTAACTTTCGATAAACTCTCTGAAACCACAGTTTCTATTCAAGTTCTTTTTTTTTTCGGAGTGGAGGAAACTGCATATTTTCAAAGAGCTATAGTAAGCTTGTTATTTGTGCTACAAAAAAGTTGTAAATACAAAAGTTGTAGGAAATTTTATGTTCTTTAAACTTTACATTTAAAACTTTTTTCTAAGTTGACCCATTTCGGAGATATTTTGGAAAAAAACAAAAAAAAGTGATAAATTTTTGTGGTTTTTCGGCCGCCAAAAGTTCTCCCGGGGTCTTTCGTGTTGGATAACTTGGTTTTTCCATGTCGGCACCAATATGCACAAATTTAAAAAATAAAATCTTTGACCCCATTTTTTGAAAGGTAAAATGTATCTATTGACTGGACTAATTGAGGATGGAGGGCAAGTGCGTATGAACTAAATAATTAACGCAAACGCATTCAACTAGTACAAAAAGCGGGATTCGATAACCACGATTCTTTAAAGATACCAGAAACGTTAGTACTCAGACTGTTTACTAGATGGCGCCACTATTCTTTCTCATTTTTCTGCTAGCTTCAACATTAGTCTATCAGCAGTTCCCGAAATAAATATTGTAATGGCGGAGCTTTAACACGCCTGTTTATGATGATGTCTCATGTTCAAGCGGTTTCAAACAAATTTTGCTCCTTTTTAGCCTACTTTCCCAGTAAGAGTCAAAAAAAAAAAAAAAAGCATGAAAGAAGGCTTAATGCATTTTCAAAATATCGCGAAAAACAAAAAAAAAAGTCAAAAATAAATAAAATAATTAAATAAATATCGAAAAATTGAAAATGGGAAAGTAGGGTATTGAGATGGGGGAAAATGTCTGTCGGTCTGTCTGTCTGTCCCCCCTAATAACTTTTGAATGAATAGTCCGATTCGAACTAACATTTTTTTGTTCGAAAGATCTCGGCGAGGACACCCCATTCCCATATTTCACTTTTTGATTTGAACTATTTTTTGTTCAATTTTGAACAGTTCAAAAAACTTAACATTAGCGCCTACGGGGAAATTCAAGGCAATTCCGAACTGTGAGGCGAATTTGCTTCAAAGAAACTTTGTAGAAAAAAGCTTTTGATGAAAAAGTTGTATATAAAATATCTTTTTGATTTGAACAATTTTCCGTTCAATTTTGAACAGTTCAAATCCCTTAACATTAGAGCCTACGGGGAAACTGAAAGTCAATGTAGATTCTGTACTTGAATGCGGATTTACTTCAAACAAATTTTGTTGGAAATAGCTCTTGACGCCAAACTCCAGACTCCGACTCCGAGAATTTAGGGGCACCTGACTCCGACTCCGACTCCTGCGCCCGACAATTAATCAGACTCCGACTCCCCGACTTCGACTCTGACTTCGTAGCTTTGGCAAAAATATATGCACGGAGACAAATGACTAACTCCGATTCTTGGATATTCGACTCCAACTCCTTTATCTCAAAATGAGATTGACTCCGACTCCGACTTCGCAGCTATGGTTTTAACTGTGAAATACTTATTGTTGATATGACTTGTTTTTATTTTCACGCTAAAGTTTTAATTTATGTATTCAGTTTTCGGCGAATAAACTCGAAGTCATTTATGTTTCTACATAAAGATATGCGCAGACGATTTTTTTTTTTTTTTTTTTTTTTTTTGGGACAATGAAAATTATTTCTTTAAGTTGACATTTTATTGTTTTTAACAATTTTGGTAAGTGCATTAATTTATTTAAAAAATTATTTTTGACTACAGGGGAAAAAGAAACGATTTTTTTGTTGATATGATGTATTTCTTTTAATGAGCTTATTAATTTTAATTATAATTTTTTCGTTTTGAAAGCTGTTAAAGAATGTTTTTTAATGGAAAAAAAGTGTATTAGCTGCTTTGTTTAAAAGGTGCTGCTATTTTATATTTATTTATTTATTTATTTAGATGAGTGAGGAATATTTTATTCCTAGAAATCAGCTTAAGATATTTAAAAAATATGTTAGAAAGAATTTGCGATTTTAGCTATTTTGAGAATATTGATCAGGTACTAGAAAGTAGTATGGGTAAACGGGAAAGTAGGCTCGTTTAGTTCTAGACGAAACTTCTTGTTTTTTTTTTTTCATTTATTTGTCTTTCGCACATCCGATATTCTTATCATTAAAATATTTGCCTAATTCCTGACACATTTTACATTGAAATAATTTAGTCTGTCATTGCAAAGCGCCGGTTTTAGCGCTTCCATTGAGAATGATAGCCCTGAAGCCATGCTGAAAAATCTCTACTTGTGAATACAATGGGGGCCGTGGTACCCCAACGGTAGAGTGTCGGATTCGGGACCGGAGGGTCCTGAGTTCGGACCTCGATGGTCGAAGATCCACTGTCGTCAATAAAGGGGACTGGGCGACGTTAAATATGCTCGTGGTCTCAATGTCCTCCAAGTGAAACGATACCTCAGGGGGTGCTAGCACCAGGTAGCTATTAGCTCCTGGTCTAGTTCTAAATTCTCATTAACTGTTCGATCCGGTGATGGTGCTGCCATCTATCGGTGTAAAAAATAATGGAGGCAAGGCACTTAGTATGCAGTCCTCGACATAAATACAGTTGTAGTCAGTTGTGACTCGGAATCGAAATCAAAATCGTGAATACAATGCAGTAGACCCTCGTTTTATGCGAGCTTATTTCACGCGGTTTCGATTATACGCGGTTTAAGATTTGACACCTTTATTTTATTTTACGCGGATCAGTTTCGGTTTTACGTGGATGTGGCAATGCAAACAGATAACATTTCCCCTCTTTCAAAATCCAAACTCCTAAAGATTGCAGATGACGCGTAATCAACTGCATTTTAGCGTGCTAATAATCGAGCTTGGGCACTGGAGACATTTTATGCGATTGGTTCCTGAGCTCTTTCCAGAAATAAAGTTATTTAACTGACACAGTTCCGAACTGACTGGAAGAAGAGCTTTTAGGAGTGACAAAGGAGGCCAAAACCAACGAGGATACCGACGTAGGTTGGTACACAACCAAAAACGTTAACATTGAAAATTTTGAGCTATTCCTAGAAACGATAGTGAAGGAAGATTCTATCATATAAATGACGCAAGTGATCATAAGTCGCAAGTGATGATGGATGCGTTAATGCTCTGCAAAGAATTACAGAATGACTGCCAAAAGGCTATCACAGCCAGTTCCTCTTTATAAACCGGACACGAAATTAATTTATGTTTTTTTATGCATGTTGTGTGTAAAAGTCGATACAAGAACACATGATGAAACTTAATAACTTATTATGCACTTAATCATCACTAGAATGAAGTATTTTGTTATCTGCGGTACTAAACAGGGTTGCCAGACGTCCCGGATTTCAAGGGACAGTCCCGTATTTTGAAAAATTGTCCCGCGTCCCGGGGAACTTCCATACGGGACGGCTAAAGTCCCGTATTCTGGCTGATAACAATATTTTACAGAACGAAACATTATTTTAAGGGAAAAAAATAGAGTAAAACAAACAATGTGAAATAATGAGAAATGAGAAAATCATGTGGCAGCAAACGCAAGAATTATTTTCCTTTTGATTTGGTTTGTGGGCCGTGGTAGCCCGATCGGTAGAGTGTCGAATTCGGGACCGGAGGGTCCTGAGTTCGGACCTCGATGGTCGAAGATCCACCGTCGTCATTAAAGGGGACTGGGCGACGTTAAATATGCTCGTAGTCTCAATGTCCTCCAAGTGAAACGATATCTCTGGGGGTGCTAGCACCAGGTAGCTATTAGCTCCTGGTCTAGTTCTAAATCTAATTCTCATTAACTGTTCAATCCGGTGATGGTGCTGCCATCTATCGGTATAAAAAATAATGGAGGCAAGGCACTTAGTATGCAGTCCTCGACATAAATACAGTTGTAGTCAGTTGTGACTCGGAATCGAATTTGGTTTGTATGTTTTTGTTTTGGCGGAAGACCGTGAGGAACCGAATGGTTGCTTCTTCTTTGCTCATTGTTGGAAATACATCTCTGCGCATGCTTCGTCAGTTGCAAGGAAAACGATTCTTATACTTTGATAAGCGACATTTTCTGAGGTTCAATGCTTTGTTGCGATTGAATTTTTCAGATTTATCATGAATAGACGTCTCAAAAATACCCCCCCCCCTTTCACTCCTAGATGCCTGTCCCGTATTTACTGTTCTTAATACTGGCAACCCTGGTACTAAACCCCTATTTTAACACTAGTATTAGGTCTCAATTTACGCGGTTTCTATTTACGCGGCAGTTCCGTGGAACGTAACCCTCGCGTAAAACGAGGATCTACTGTATCTTCAGATGAAATAATTTGAAAGCGTTCGTTTCCTCAGAAGCTTTTGATCGGAAAGGTTGATTAAACTTGATGAAAACATTACATAGAGCATATGCGAGCGTCTAAAATGTTTTGATGTTTAGTTTCTTTGCCATTAATTTGAGTTCGTGGAAGAGCTATCGCTCTGCTTTTTGTGTTGAGTCAAAAATGCATAAGGGCCGTGGTAGCCTGATCGGTAGGGCATTGGACTCGGGGCCGGAGGGCCTCGGGTTCGATCCCCGCTGGTCGAAGACCCACCGTCGTCATTAAAGGGGACTGGGCGACGTTAAATATGCTCGTGGTCTCAATGTACTCCAAGTGAAACGATACCTCTGGGGGTGCTAGCACCAGGTAGCTATTAGCTCTTGCACTAGTTCTAAATTTTCATTAACTGTTCGATCCGGTGATGGTGCTGCCATCTATCGGTATATAAAATAATGGAGGCAAGGCACTTAGTATGCAGTCCTCGACATAAATACAGTTGTAGTCAGTTGTGACTCTTGAATAGAATAGAATAGAAAAATGCATAGAAGTGAGATCACGCTGTTGATTGTTGCTATCATTTTCACACTACATATTCTACAGTTTACTTCGAGTTTTACTGTCGAAAAAGGGAACGAATAGCTAGCAACCCAAAAATACCTCAGGAAGTATCAAAAAGTAATTACTATAAAAACTATTCGGGGGTGAAAGTTTTGCAGTGTGCAGTTTGAACAGTAAAAAAAAAAAAAAAAAAAAAAAAAAAAAAAAAAAAAAAAAAAAATCAGCAGATTTTAACCGTGCAACGTAATTTGCTTTCTATGTATATAAGGAATTTATGAAATTTGGGAAGAAAATATCTTTTGTAGTAAGTGAGCAACAAAAATATTTGTTTTGTTAAAAATTACCCTTTTTTTGTGTAAAAATTAGAGTAAATGCGTATTTTGACCATAGACGTTTCTATTATTTTGCAATATATGCATCTTACTCAGCACTCATAGCATAACTACAAGAAAATTCTTCAGCAATCAAACAATTGATGCACGCAATATATCTTTATCAAGCAGCTATAGGCTCGTATACCTTTTCAAGAAGACTTAAACCTACAGATCTTTCTAATTTTAGTGTAACAAAAAAGTTCCTTTACTTAATCTGAGCCAATTCCCCGAAAGGTATTCTAAAGATTATTCTTCATTTGACTTCTGATTTAGTAATAATAGAGATAAATGTACCCTTGTGTCAGAAAAATTTCTGTCAAACTCTCTCTCTCTCTGTTTTTATTACTGTGTTTATTATTTGGTGAATTTGTATTGCATTCATTTTTTACCCGACTGCGCGTGCGCGACGCAAAGGAGGGTAATGTGTTTATGAGTCTATGTATGTATATTTGTTCCTATGTGACGTTCTAAAGGCTAAACCCCTTGGCCGATTTTGATAAATCTTACGTCAATCGATTTGTCTTAACCTTGGGAGTATCACTAAACACATGACAGCAATCAAAATTCACCATATCAACAACTGGTCGCCATATTGTCAGTTCGGAATTGTGTCGCACGCTACCTGCGTGCGACAAGCGTTTTCTCCTGCCTGAATTTTGTGTTTACTAAGGCTATTAATTCGATTTTCATCTCTAAAATGTTGCATTTGTTTTTTTCGTGATTCAGGGGACTGAGTTTCGCGACGTGTACTCTCTTGACGGGATTTTTTAATTTTGGGAGAAATATTTGACTGTCGACTTATCCGCGCTGTTAATATAGCTGTGATTGACTTAAGTTCGCGCATTTTTGCTAAACGTCAAGCATATATAGCTTTAAGCCGAGTAAGGTCCCTTGAGGGACTAATAATCAGTAGTTTAGACCACCGCAAGTTACTAAATAATCCTCACGTTATAAACTCTCGCAATAAAAGGATATAAGATTGCGAAATTTGCCGTCTTACGATCATAATAATTAAGTCAACGAAAATTAACTATAAAGGGTAAAATAAAAAAAATTATTAAATAAAAACAAAAAACCCGACTGCGTAAAAACCAAAAAAACTAAAAAGAAAGAATAATAAGCCCAAGAGTTTCAAATTTTATTAAGTATTACTGAATAGCTATTTCATTAAAATAGTTTTATAATCGATACACACATAAGATAAATTATAAATTCAAAAGCAAAATAGAAGGATCAACAGTCGGGGCCATTTAAATTATACGGGGTTCCTTGACTGGTCAGAAAAGAATGGACCCCGACCGTTGATCCTTCTATTCTGCTTTTGAATTTATGATTTGTCTTATCTGTGTACGATTATAAAATTATTTCAACGGTGTAGTTATTCAGTAGTAATTAATAACTCCTTCTTGGTGTTGCATTTTCAGTGTCGAGCAATGTATATAAAGGTGGTGGTGTTTCTTTGTTTGTACTCGATGGCTAGAAGACCCCATAGCACCTACAGCCGTGAAACTTGGCACAAAAATTCGAACGTACCACAGGGCCCGTGCGTCTCGAAGCCGAAATTCAAAATTTCAAATTAGTTTTTTTCTAATTAACTAATTAAGCTAAATTTTGGCTAATTAGGTGGTAAAAAATCCACCCCCCCCCCCCCCCCCCAAACATCATATATCGTTGGAAAGGATTTTTCCTTCCCAAACAAGATGATGTTTGTTCCGTTTTTCTCAATTAATTAGAACAGGAGATATAAGCATTTCTAATTGAGCCAATTTCTAAGGCTTCTCTTTCGAGAAATTGCTGTAACACTAGGTCCACTTTCCAGACAATTTTCAACTACAACATTAGGTCCATTTTCCAGACAATCTTTCAATTACTTTCTTTTTAAACATTTTGGAGGAAGTTGCCTTTGTTGCTCATGAATATTTTACTGTTATTACTTTATTTTAAATTCATTGTGCGTATGTTAATTGATTTTCTTTTTAATTAGAAAGTCGCTTGGCGAATTTGGCGATGAATTAAGGAGTTTTTTACATTTGAAAGCTACTTCAAATGCAATTTTGATGTAATTTGTTTTTCTTTAATTCAACGGATTTTCTTTAAATTTTTAGCACAGGCATCGCTGTGCGGGTACTGCTAGTGTTATCTAAAAATCTTGCAAAGGCTGCATCAAGTACAGTTCCGTGACTTGTAGTGGCTTCTTCTGGCTTATTAATCATTTGTAATTGTAATTTGGATTGTAGAAACGATACTAAATTTTTAGCTCGGTCGGAAACAAAATTAATATTAAAATTTTCGGTAAAAATTAAAGGAATTGTATATTAACCTTCATTAACTAAAGCAGAACCCTCTTGTGTATAATTTAAAGGCTGTTTATGAATAAATTGAATAACTGACATGAAAATAAATTTAAAAGTTTAATACTGTTTTCAAATGTTAATTGTAAATAAATGTTATCACCATAACAAACCACAAGGTTAAGCTTAAATCTGAATCGATAAAATTGGCGCATTATTACGACCAGGCTAGGATCTATATTTTGCCCCCCCCCCCTGCAAAAATCACCAGGGACTAACCGCACACTTTATAGGATCCCCCCCCCCAAATAACTAACTTTTTAACCCTTTCAGGGGCGCGTCATTAATTTTTGAGAAATCTTAAGAAAAAACACCACAAATGGGTTTATTTGATCATCTAGACATAGATATTTCAGTTTAAAAAAAATTTCAGAATTTTTTTCGCTAGGGGTGGTGTCCCCATTTATTCACTCCCCCCACCTGGGGAAGGGCAAAAACACGTTTATGCATGTAAAAATGAATTTGAATCTTTTCGAACAATATGATTGACTACCTCAGGTAAAATGAAGAAAAATGATTCACTCTTTCAGCGCTAATTAAAAATTTTAAAATCAGAAAAAAATTAATTTTTCGGGTAAACAAAAAATTGAAAATTTGATGATTTGAACAAGATGAGCCTACGAAAAAAATATTTTTTTATTGTTCTGCCATCTAATGTTGTTCATTGAACTTAAAAGAAGAAGACTCAAGCGATTTTGATTAAAAAAATTCAGAAAAAAACAGAGAAAAAAATTTATAAATCAGTGGTTTCACAGCGCGACCACTGCCCAGTGATTGTTTTAAAGTTAAAGTCAGTTTAGATTTTATTCCGTGATTCACAAATTAAACGTTTATTTATTATTTTTTGTTTTCTCGGCCATCCCCAACCTCCGCGTTGCGGACGGAGTCTGCGGGGTTGAAGTTCGTTTAAAATATGTACACCTTATCACAGTTCAAAACCCTAAATGGAGCGAGATATTTTTAGTATCACTAGTCGCAAAAATGTTTTTGTTTTGAAAATAAATTTATTTTTAACAATGTTATTGTTATCATATTATTTTTTCTACTATTACTTAACGTTTAATGCTGACTCAAAGAGTAAAGAAGCAAAATTTCCCCGATCATGCGCCCTTCTGTCGTATGCGCGAACGAAAGGAATGCCAGACGAAGAGTTCTCCGTTACGCGCGTTATGTCACAAATCGGTTTACCTTCTCATAAAAAGTTAACAATTCAAAAAGAAAAAAAAACTTCACCAGTACGAGATATTAGTCCCCCAAGTTTTAGCCGATCCGTTGGTCAGAAAGATTGGAAAACACTAGTCTAGTAGTATAGTACTTGAGTACCGGTATAATGCAGCACAAACGGGCTGTACACTGTACTGTTCAGCACCAGAGGCGGCAATTGGGACTGAAAAGTGGGGGGGGGGGGAGGACATCAAAATGCTGTAGGATTTTTAGCGGCAGCAAAAAAAAAAAAAAAAAAAAAAAAAAAAGAAAGAAAAAGAAATGAGAAAAAAAAAGTACAAAATTTTGTTAATGCTGGTTTTGAGAGCATATGAGTGGTAATTGATGCAAATCTAACAGCTTAACCCACGTTTTTCTTAAGATTTAGATGAATTATGTTCATAATAACTTTCTCCGAGGAAACACTTAGACACATGGGCGCCCATATGCAAAGTTGCAAGGGGGGGGGGGGGGGCTCAAATATTTTCCCCGGGGTTTAGCAGAATATTTTCCCCGTGGAAACCGATTTCAGGACAGATTAGAGTCATTAAAATTTGACATTTTTAATAATTTATTCATTTCTGGATGGAGAAGAAATGTTTTTACATTTTTGCAAAGAAAAAGTACTAAAAGTAAGGAAGTTCTAATTTCAAAAGGGGGACTCGAGCCCCCTTGCTTCGACATGAATTAATCTTACATTATTTACCCCAAAGAAGTTTGAGATGTTACAAACACTTGGTAATAATTTCATTAAGCAAGTATGGCAAGTTTAAGTAAAACAATTGATTTACTAATATCTAAAGAATAAATATATAAGCTAAAAGTTAATGATTGTGCTAATAAATAATGTTTCATAAACAGCTATACAAAATAAAAAAAATAATCATGATCTGAAAATGTTGACACTTCAGCTTTTTTATTCTTTCTAGTTTTGATTCCTGAATTGGAAAATTAAATAAATAAATGAACGATATAAAAAGTGCGGGGGCGGTTGCCCCCCCCCCCCCCGAATCGCCACCACTGTTCAGCACAGTTATTATATCTCCTGAAAGGATTTTTCTTCTCATTTTCATAACATAATATTGCCAAAATTATAATTGATAGAAATGTGTTGAATTTATCACACTAAGTATTGTTCGCAACAAATAAGGAAAAGTGAGTTTTTCAGCCAAAATGAAAAATAAAAAACATAATTTGTTTTTAAGTTTTTTTTTTTTTTTTTTTTTTACAAGAGCAAAGAGAACACGTTGACTTCAAACTTTCTGTATACCAATGCAAAAGCATTCATAATCATTCTTTGTATTCCCGACATGAACACAATTTTTAACGGCATCTGGCAACAACGTTAAAGCATAAAAAAAACAATGTTAGAAGAAAAAAACTCACTCACCTAAAAAAATTCAGAGCTTCAGTTGGCAGCAGCGAAAACAATCATGCAGACGATTTCGCGAACGATTTTAGGAATAACAGGTGGCGCTTTGCTTGAAAAAGCAAATCAGGTTCTTTTCTTTTTCTAAAATTATTTATTTCTGCTGCGGGACCCTTCCTTTTACCCTTAAGCCCAGTGGTGACCTTAGAAACCGGAAGTAACCTCTGGCGACCGAAAAGTGCGCGCGACAAACCGACGGCTGCGGACGAAAGACCATCTTTCATTTTCTTTCGTTTTATTCTTCTTTTCGTTTTCGACCATCGAGAAAGTGCGGAGGGGTAGCACCAAGAATGATAAATCATTAAGTTCAGAGGCATTATCTAGGAGGAAAAGACTTCTAACCAAGGTTTGCGGAGTCGGAGTCGTTTAGTAGGAGCAGGGATGTGCACAGAAATTTTGGGGCCCGTCACAAATGACTTTGACGGATCCCACTCCATATTGTTTACCCCTATATTTCATCCCTCATTTTAAAACACTCGGGTCCCTTTCAGGCTCGGGCGCGGGCCAATAGGTGTCCCTTCTCCTCCCCTGTGCACGCCCCTAAGTAGGAGTCGAAAGCTTTAAATCTCTAAGAGTCGTCGTTTCGAATTTTTCCAGGGGGTGACATGGAATATATCTATTCAATGCTAATTGCATCCGAAAAAAACAAAAACCACGCCCACTTATGTGTAAAACATTCATTTTTTTAAAGCCGGGGGGGGAGGCAATTGAGTCCCCCCCCCCCGAACTTCTCAAATGACAGGCCTGACGGCCTGATCGCCACGGAAATCGGACATTTTCCCTCCGAGTCCTTAGCTCTGCCAGGGCGGTAGAGGGACCTCCATTGACTTCCTATCATTGTGCCCCTCGACGCATTTTGTGTATACAAGCCAGAATTCTCCACACAGGGTGAAGATGTTTGGTCCTAATGTCAGACTCAAATCTTGGGGTAGGCGACCTGGGCCATCGCCCGTAAGGCATCGGACTTGTGACCGGAGGGTCCCGGGTTCGATCCTAGCCTGTCGAAGATCCACCGTCTTCATTAATGGTGACTGGGGGACGTTAAATATGCTCGTGGTCACAAAGTTCTACAAGTGAAACGATACTTTTGGGGATGCTGGACCAGAGATTGCTGGTTTCTGTCTGGTTCAAAAAATCAGAGCTGTCTTCAAAGTCTCATCCAACTGGTTAAGCCACAAATAGAGGCAGGTACGGGGGAATCTGGAGTGAAAAGTGTGCTACCACCCAGGGGTGTGCACAGGGAGGGAGAAGGAACATCTGCTGGCCCCGGAACGACCCTGAAGGGAGTCCAATATTTTTAAAACTAGAGGTAAAATATAGGGGAAAACAATATGGAGGGAGCCCGAAAAGTCATTTGTGACGTGTCCCAAAATTTCTGTGCACGCCCCTGCTACCGCCTAGTGCGGCAGATTTTAGGGGTGGCAAATTTTACTATGGCAAAATGTAAGGAGGTAAAAAAAAAAAAAAACACTTTGTTCCTTAGCTTTTTTTCTTTGCAGCTCATATTACAGCCATACGTGAGAGTATGCTTCATGATTTAGGGAAAAATGTTGTTAACACCAGGGAGACTTGTCAACATCGCCTGTGATGCCACAACCACTAGAGCCGGACCTGCATAACGTTAGACCTAGGGGGAGCAACCCGGGTGGCAAAACTTCGTGTGGACCACAAATCTGTCTTATTTGTATCAGGGGTGGACTCCCGCAAAAGGGCGCCAACCATGGCCCCCAAACGGCACACACACACACACACACAAAAAAAAAAAAAAAAAAGGTACAAACAGGTTTACGAGTTAGAAGCAGAGAAAAAAAAGGCGAAGGGAAGTCTCACAGGTCTGTGAGCGCCAAGAAAAAAAAAAATAATTAAAAAATAAGAAACTTGCACAAAAAATAAAATAAAATAAAATAAAATAAATTGAAAATATTAAACAAGTTTTTAAAAAATAATTTAAAAAAGGTGTTCAGGAGGGAAGAGGAGTCCTAACAGACCTTTCATGCGTGTATATTACCATACTGGGATTGGCAATAGGGAAGAAACATAAAGTTTACGGGAGGGGGAGGGGTTTACCCTCAAACGACTCTTACTGCGTTTCTAATGTATGTACAGAGCGTCCTGAAGTGCTGGAGAATTTGAAAAATTTATAACATAAAAATGATTAAGGTTATAAAAACGATTCTTGAAGAAAATTCATGAGGCAGGACGTAAAAGTTTCCTTCACGGAGTTCTTGATTTTAGTTCAGAAATTTTCCAATAGATGGCGCTGTAAAGAGTAAGTCCATAAATGAAAGAAAAAATGCTTGAAAATCAGGTAGGTCAGAATCCTTAGAAACTTTTAATGAACAAAATTACATAACAATCTTTCAAAACTGTCGGTTGCAATAACATATGTCGGATTGATTGCCAAACGTTTTCAACAGTTTATAACATGGAAAATGCATAAAATTGATTGCTAAACGTTTTCAACAGTTTATAACATGGAAAATGCATAAAAATAATTATTTGAAGTATCTTCATGTGACAGGTTATAAATAACTTAACGTAGAATTTTTGGCTTTAGTTTGAATTTTTTCCGAGTATTATCTCGGCAACCTTATGCAGCAATTCAGAAACTTGAAAAACTATTCTTGACGAATTCTCTGCTAATTTGGTCCTCCGGTTCCATATGATTGAGAGCGACGGAGGACACCTTGAAAATATTACAATGTAATTTTATTCAAAAGAAATTTCAATCAATTGTGACGTGATTTTCAATTCACTGATTGAGGGGAGGGGGCTTACTCTTTGCAGCGCCATCTGTGTGAAAATGTTTGAACTAAAATCAAGGACTTTGGGAGGAAACATTTATGGCCTGTCATATGAATTTCCCGCGAAACTCTTTTTTGGAATCTAAACCGTGTTCCTGTTATGAATTTTTGGAAACCTTCAGACTATTTCAGAACACTATGGTTGTATATTACGGTAGAAATTTTTTTTCCAGTCGCTATAGCGCGTAAAAGTTGTAACTGGTGACGACTTTAAAAACAACAACAAAAATATAAAGGGTGTTTCTGAACTCATAGGCAAAACTTTTAGGGTTGATAGTACACATCAAGACAAAAAATATGAATTAAAAAATTAAGGTTCCAAACGTCTTCTGGATGCTAACTGCATCGTTTTATAATTCCTTGATTATTCATTATTTCATTTTCCCTTCCTTTGGCGTTTGCCCATTGCACGTACAATTTGATTTGAAATTTCTTTTTTGATTGTGTCAATGTTCCACCTAAATAACGTTTCCAATTGAAATTCACTAGTTAACGAGTTATTACAGAGTCATATGGAATGGATTTGACATTTTTTTTTCTAAAATTTGATCATACGTGTAGTCAGCAAACTACCATTATAGAAAAATAACTACTTCATAGATGGCGCTACAAGAATGTTTCGCTACTTGAATAGCTGACAATATTTTTGATTGCTGGCTACACTAATTCCACTAATAGTATGAATTTCAGTGAGAAATTGCCGATCGAATTTGGAAATAACTCTTTGAACTTGCAGCAAAACTAATAAACTGGAAAACACAAAGCAAAAAGTTGATACAGCTCAACTTATGCATATCATATATATTTTCCTGTTGCTTTCAGTATCATTTATGATCTACTGCAGATATTTGTGCATAAAGCTTTGAGGTTGAGGGGGTAAGTGAAATTGTCAGTTTGTGACAAGAAATATGACACCGTGCATTTTTCAAAAAACAGAAAAGAAGAAAATCTTTGGAGAGGGTAGGTGGTACAGTGAAGTTTGTGACAAATGATAAAGGTGAGTCCAATTCGTTTAAAAAAAGGGGGGGGGGACATCATTTATGGAAAATGTGAATGTGTGGCACGCGACTGGCTCATATCAACTCTTACACGCACTGAAAATATCTTAAATTAAAAAAAAAAAATGCTTCTAACGATGTGTTTTTGTAGTCGTGCATTCTAGTTTTTTGAAAAAATGCCCCCCCCCCCTCGAATTTTACTGATCTATATTTAATTACACCTTGTTTCTAATAGTTACAATTTTTGTAAAAAAAATTTCATAAATTTCAGACAATTGTTTAAATTTTTTTATTCATATCATATGAAATTTAAAAAAAAACATGCATTAAACAATCATCAAAATATAAATTATCTTATATAATTAAAAACTGAGCGTATGTATGTATCTATGTATGTACCTATGTATCTATATCCAAGTTTCTTCTTCCGAACGACAGTGAACTGACCATCGAACCAGGTATCGATGGATTCGTAATCTTCCCGCCTTTATGTTTGGCTATTTAACATAAACCTCCCATAATAATTAGCAGAGATATCAATTAAAAACTATTAATTATGACACTAAGACTTCGACATAAAATCCCTATTTTTCAAAGACTTTCCTTCATTCAAATTATTGGACTTCAACTCAACTTTCCGTAATTCGCAACTCCAGAGCTCGAATACGGTACCTTGCGGCGATTAACAATACTATCGAAAAAGGTAAAACATTCCATTCCACGTGTTTTCTTTGGGGGTAAATTACAGGCTTCAGAAAGTTTGTGGTGTGATGTAATTACAGAAGAATTAAAAAGAAAGCCTCCGACAAACACGATGAAAAATTAGTCATCCACTAAGCGACAAAGCAAGTTTTAAGTTACGGCATTTGTTTGTTTTACCTTTTTCATCCGCCATTAGACAATGACTTCAGTGCCCCCTACAGTTTGTCGGAGTTGCGAATAATGCTTTTATTAAAATTTATAGCGTTAAGAAAAATTACATTGAGACGAAAGATCTGTTGCCATGTTTTGTCTCGAATATGAGCAAATAAAATTCTGGATTTTGTTTTAATGGCTTTTCCTGTAATCGGAGGATTTGAAATGTTTACTTTTTGGTTATTTTTCCGAAATCTGTCTCAAAATTTTACTGTTTTTTTTTTTTTTTTTCGTTTTGTTCAAGCCTGATTGTTGAACACGCGTCACATGACATAACTTTTATTTTCGAGGTGGACCGTGCAAAGCCAGGCGACGTAGCTAATTTGTATAGTAAAATCTGTGTACAGGGTGTCGGTTTGTCTCAGTTAAATGTTCAAGAACTCCTGAGAGCGGTAGGATGCATCCTGACTACTCGAAATCACGTAGCAATGCGAAGTCGGAAATGCTTTCCCGACCCGAGAAGTTTGAGATATGCCAGGAGTATTCCTGACCGTTCGGAATTCCATGCGCTGAAGATGTGAGGCGTGCATTGCAGACGGTAGAAAAACTTCGAACACTTACTTAGATCCATGTACCTTTTGCTTTTTGAATGTATTGTTAAAAAGATTTTTCACTCATGGTTCCTTTTTTTATTTTATTTTAATGATGCTTCTGCGTTTTAGAAAAGCATTTCCGACCCAGCATTGCGAAATGATTTCAAATCATCAGGATCCACCCTACGATGAAATGAAATTTTACAGGAAAAGCGTTTGACGTTTATCTCTTCAGGAAATTTGCTGTAAGAAAATTAAATTTGCTGTGCTCTCTCCAGTGGTTAATATTAGAACAAAAAATCTGTCATTATTTTCCAATTTGAAGCCCTTTAATTAAAAAAAAAATCTTATTGTGGCACTCTTTTTCCAAACAAGCGATACATATATATATTGACGCCAAAGACAACGTGCTAATGTATTTCAGTTCTGCTGGTATTGCCAGAAAGAAATAATCATTACCCGAAATTTGGCGACCAAGCTAAAATCTGTATTAACGAGCATTCCTATTATATTTTCATCAGTCAATCAATCCGATCACTCTCACTAAACGGTTGTTTATAAAAAGTGCAAAACTGTTTATAACTGTCTTTCGGTAAATTTTCATAGAAATTGAAACTGAAACTTTTTTAAATGAAGTTCTTTTTTATCCCCCGAAGAATTTATCACTATAAAACGAGTGCGTTTTTCAGGTCCTCGTACGTGAAGCAAATTAGAAATGGCAAGAATATTCCAATGTTGGATGCTGATCAAAATGGCGTCATGAAAATCATTTTCGTTCTCCTGACTAGTGCTTCTTTAGGAGCACTTTTGGCGAAAAATGTACATTACTTTTTAGCAAAAGCAGAACATATAATAGCTTTGAAAGACGATGATTAAACTATGCAAATCAGGGTGCCTGTGTATACCTTGTTAATTATGAAAGTTGACCCAATTAACGTTGATGCGTGCTGCCGTCAAAGCTACGGACATAGAAATAAAATTTAAAATAAGTAACTTTTGTGGGAATTAACATTTCGTGGAACATGCCAAACTGGCGAAAAAATTTCTCATCCTTGAAATAACTGTTTTTCGAACATTAATTGTACATAAATAAATACCTTCGTGCTGAAAAAGATAATTAAGTAATTACAACGCCAAAAAGCACAAATTGCAATTGCAGTAATCTGCAAATTGTGCTTTTTGATATTGTTATTTCTTATTTTATTAATCGTACATTTCAACAGAACATACCTGTTTTCTTTTTTTTTTGGCAGATTGTTTTATATTTTAATGGCTTAATGAAAGTTTTAGACTTGTTTTTTTTTTTTAAATCATTATTTCATTTATTATTTCATATCATTATTTCATAATCATTCGTTATTTTCGTTCGTCTCATTTTTGCCATAAATAATTTTACTTTGGTAACCCTGCTGATTTATAGTAGGGGAGACCGGGGCAGGTTTTCGCGCTTTTTACTTTCTTCTATATCTAATATATAGAAGAAAGTATTGGATTCGTGCAAATTTTCGAATTTCGAATTTTGACGGATTCGAACGTTTTGAGGTGTGCTGAGTCCATTTCGATCATTTTTGGAAAATGTCTGTCTGTCTGTATGTGTGTGTGTATGTGTGTGTGTATGTGTGTGTGTATGTGTGTCACGTCTGTGTGTGACCAGTTTTTTGTGGCCGCTCTACAACAAAAACTACCGCATGAAATCGAACGAAATTTGGTACACATATGTGCCCCTATGTGAACGTGTGCCCATTAGTTTTTGGCGCGAATTCCTCCAAGGGGGGTGGAGCAATGGGACGTTTTTCGAGTTACGCGTGCTTGCTATTCCTCAGGAAGTAACTGGCGGAATCAAACAAAATTTGATCCATATGTTGGTATTAACAGGAACAGGTGCTGATTCAATTTTGGTGTCAATAACTCAAACGGGGGTTGAGCTATAGAACGTTTTTTGTCGTCAATTGTGACTGCTGTATCTCAAGAAATAATGAACGGAATGAAAGAAAAATTTATCGGCAAGTAGCCCTTAGTGGGTATAAGAACTGATTTTATTTTTGTGTCAACAGCTAAAAAGGGGGGGTAGCGCAATCACCCGTTCTTTTTTTCCATTTTGAGTGCCCTATCTCAAGAAGTAATGCTACGTTCTGGTTGAAATTTGGAATATATGTGAATCCATATGTAAACAGGCTTTGGTTCTATTTTGACGCCGATCGCTCCAAGAGGTGTTGATTTTTTTTTTTTTTTTTTTCGAATAAAAATATTTTTATTAATGCAACAATAAGAAAGATAAATCGTAATAGATTGTCGTCTGCGTATTTCTCGTGATTTTAATTGTATGGAAATGATAGGAAATATTATCTCAATGATTTAAAATTTTGAACTGTTGCCATCTTATGTTTGTTAACAAATAAAATATTTGTAATTAATTCAAGCAAGGCTTTTAAAAAAACTTTCAATTTTCGCTCTTTGCTTTGCTTTTGCAATAATTCAGACATTGGGATAGTCGTCAAGTTTTTGCATGTGTAATTTTGTTTTTGTTGGGAATATTGCTTCCTCGTCAAGCATGGGGAGGGATCAGAAAAAAATAAAAAAAAATTAATTTGAATTTTGACATCTTGAATTCAAATTATGTTTTTCGCAATCACGAGTGTGTGTATGTAGGCATGTGTGTTTGTGTGTGTGGGGGGGGGGGGGGGGGTGTTTGTGTGTACGGGTATGTGTGTTTGTGTCTGTCTGTATGCTGGCATAAGTGTGGGGGGGTATGTGTATGTGTGTGTGGGGGGTATGTGTATGTGTGTAGGCATTTGTGTTTGTGTCTGTGTGCAGGCAGGAATGTGTGGGTAGTTGTGTGTATGTGTGTGTATGTATGCGTGTGTGTTTGTGTAAGTATGGGTAGGTGTATGTGTGTGTAGATGTATGTGTGTATGTGTTTGTGTGTGTGTATGTGTGCGTGTGTGTGTAGTTGTGTATGTATGCGCGTGTGTGTAGGACATGGATGCAACCTGAAGACGGCTTTCGCTATAGGTGCTGCATCGTGAGGAGCCCGCCTGTCCACGGTGATGGTGCAGAGGGTGGCGGTGGGAAAAATCAAAGGAACGTCAAAAACGGTCAAATGAAAGCAATAAGCAATCGTGATTGCTCAAAAAAAGAAAAATATAGAAGAAAGTTTCGTGATGGCCACAACATACTAGTTTTAAATTATTTTTTTTTATTTTTTATTTATTTACCTAAGTTTGGAAAAACCGTACTACACCATTCAGAGAAACTTTGGCTATAACGTGGAATTACTTACATCAATTAATTAAGCTTTGTTTTACATGAAAATAGTTTTAAGTGTCGTTATATCACGTGCGAAAATGTGCCCCGTGATCGGGGTAAGTTTTCGCATGCACTTATATCAATACTAGCAAAAATATCCGGCGTTGCCTGAATCAGTAATAATTGTGAGAAATAATCGCTACTTTCTTTTGTGTGTTTTCTATTTTAACTGAAAGAACTCAAAACACACCGCTTTGACGTCATTAAAAATTGAGCTTCATCCTTACCCATAAAAGAAAAACAGCAATAAGTATAAAGAACGAAAGAGTATTCATTTAGAAACGAAAGCGCAAAGTGAAACACATAAAAGTTTGAAGAATTTCCAAAATATATCTAACAAAAACAAAGATCACTAAAAAAAACTGTGCGCTTTATTTACTTAAATAGTACACGCACACAAAAAAAGAAAAGAAAAAATGCTCTCTACTGTGTTTACCTAAGTGTGCAAAAAGTGAGTTTCCAAATGTTTAAATGACTTTAGACTCATGTTTGCTCCGGAGAAGCCTTGATTCAAAATTTGCATTACGATTACTTTTAATGT
>NC_072739.1:18674553-18750200 GCF_026930045.1 Uloborus diversus
CCATTCATAAGGGGTGACTTCGTTTACTACATTTTGATCAAAAAAATGTTCTTCAAAAGGTGAAGTTTTGGCATTAAATTTTATAATGAGTGAAAGCATAGAGTTTGGCATTAAATTTTATAATGAGTGAAAGCATAGAGTTAGATGGATATTTCAGTTTTGCAAAACTGAATGCATCTCTCTTCTCTTCTTCTGAGAGTTCGCTCTGATTATATCTTGGGTCTAGCATGTATGCCAGAAAGTGTGCAGGTGTCAAAACCATTTCATATCTGCGCTTTAAGTGACCTTCGACGTCTTTACTCACTTTGTTCTGTCTCATTGTATTTGAGATCCTTCCAATAATGCACGGCATCAGAAATGGAGCAATTATTGCTTTGAATTTTATCTAGAGCAATTGCAATTGGCTTTAGAAGCTCAAACATATCTTCTGCATTTCTTTTTAAATTAAGGTTTGATACCAGCTTTTGAATGTTTTTATCAATAACATTTCTATTTTCTTCGCAAATGTTCAACAAAACTGACCAATTTTTAAGGTAAATTTCCAAGGCATCAGAAAACAAATTCCATCTTGTATTTGAAGGAAGTATTAATTTTGCATGTGATCTATAACGAGAATTTGCAAACTGATTGTTGCGAAAATATTTTATTACTTCTAATAAATGATCTTTGACTGTAGGATATTTAATTGCAATATCATTTGCTAATAAGTTCAGCACATGTGCTGAGCAGCCATACGTGATTAAATCAAGTTCTTCACTTTCATTGAGCAAATCCCGCATTTTACTTACATTTGAGGCATTATCAGTTACAACTGATCGAATAGAGCATTCCATATCGGATTGACATTTTTTAATACTAGATAATGCCACTTTCTCTAAATTATCTGCAGTGTGAGCTATTCCACTTGTGTCGATTGTATCAATTAAGAAAACGTTACCTGTCTTGGTGGTCACAGTTACACATATAACTGGCTCATTGTGGATATTTGACCAGCCATCAAATCCAAGACAGACAATCTCATTTTTTAAAGTGTTAGCATCTCTTTTTTTCTTCATTATAAACAGTATCTAGCAAATGTCCTCCGATTTCATGACGACTAGGAGGGTGGTATCCTGGACGAAGTTGCTGCACTAATTTTAAATTGTTGATGCTTCACACTTCGGAAGGCATTGTTGGTGGCGTATATAAAACATGCTACTTGCTTATCCAAAACAGTTTTTTGACTGGCAGTTGATCTCACTATGTACGGATCTAAGGATGGAGATACTTTTTGTTTTTTATTTGCAGTAAAAACCCTGCCGTTTTGAGAACTTATGCTCCTTTCTGTATCATAAGAAGTTGATAGTCTAGGGTTCGAAGTATCACCTAAAAGTGAATAATAAAAAAATTACTTTGAGTCTAGTGATGTAAAATACCCGGGTATTTATTTTTAGGGGTAAATACCCAGGGTATATATATGGGTAAATACCCAAAATGGGTATTTACCCGGGTATTTATTTCAAAAATTTATATTCAACTAAAATACTTTTCTGTATGTATTCCACTATGTATATATACAGAGTGTTTTGTTTTAACCTTCAAGACCTCTATTTTTGCAACCGTTAGTCCTAGATGCATACTTACAATTGCAAAAATGTTCAAAATCAGATGCAGACTTAAGATATTGAAAATTTGAAGTAAAAATAAAAATGAGTAAAAAAATACAAATTTTAACTTTTTACACGGGCCCCAGATCCTCTGACTTATTGATAGTTAGAGAAATAATCTCCACTGAAAAACAATTAAAAAAAAAGTTTGACATTAGTACGACCAATATTCACTGAGATATGAAACGCAGCGTTTTGTAACTTACACCATTTTACACTCGCTGTCAGTAACATCTTTTGGGGGAAAATATAGCAGTTAATGAGTGTTTATATAAAATTATATGTGTGCAGAGTGATTTTTCAAATTGTTCAAGGTTTTGCAGCGTGTTTTGCGTATCACGGCATAACATTTGCATGAATTTTTGAGTAGAAATGAAAAATGTAATACCTTGTGTTTTTTACTTTGCCAACCTATCATTATTCTGAAAGGGTAATAAGTTCTAATCTCATCTTCTGCATGGTCCCTTAAAACTTTCAAATAGAATATCTCCTTGAGTTTTCATTGCACAAATGTTAAGTTTTTTTGTGTCAGTAAGTTTTACAGATCATTTCTCTAAATATAAGTTAGGGGACCTAGAGCCGTATAAAAAATTAAATTTTGTAGTTTTTGACTCATTTTTACTTTTGCTTCAAACTTCCAATATCTTTACTCTGTATCTGAATATTTTTGCAATTGGAAGTAAGCATCTAGGACTAACAGTTGCAAAAATAAAGGTCTTGCAGGTTAAAACGAAACACCTTGTATAACCTACTATATACAAAACAATAAATTTTTCCCTAAAATTTGTATTTTGATCACATATTTAAAGAATTATTGTGTGAAACAACTCAGCAATCTAATATGATATTCACATTAAATGTGTTGGATATGCCTAATCAATGTTGATAGCCAAATTTCACATATAAAAAGCAATTCTACAAAAAGTAGAAAGCTTAACTGGTTACAAAAAAAAAAAAAGCAAACATCTTCTTCAATTATGGCATTGAAAAGAAAGATTCTTTGGTTCGTGATATGTTTCTTTCATAATTTCATTAAGGTTCTTCTAAACCTCTCCGTAAAATCAGATTCGACGAAAACACGAAATCTGTGGCAACACAGGGGGTGTATCTGGGAGGGGCTAACTCGATTTTTTTGCACTGCTAATTGGTCAGATTTCATGATGGACAACGTCAATCATTGAGTTGTTGAAAGGACAGTCGTAAATCTAAGCTGTCCCCATGAGGGCAGAGAGCGAGCTAAGAAGGATTCTGTTCCAAAACATGTCCCCCACCCCTCCGGCCTGTTTCCCACCACGACAACAGATCGGGTAGAAGGGTGTAGTATGAGGATGAAGAAAAAAGAATCCAATTCTCCTATTCTATTCTACCACCCTTCTCACTTTTACTTGAAAACTTTGGAACCGCGAGACAATTCTACACATTTACTCTTCGAATCGAATTCTGTATTTGTTTTGCAATTCATGGGCGGCATAATCTTCGTTTTTTTTATTTGTTTTATATTTATTCGTTCAGTTCATTCATTTATGTATTTTTCAATATATAATTGAGGGGGAGAGGGCGAGCGGAACACTGATGATCTTTATAACTTTATCGATAAAAGATTGCTTTCCTTTTTACAGAAATTTCTGAAACTATTCTTGAAAAGAAAAGCAAATTAATCATAGAAAAATGTCGAAGAATTTCTGCGGATGTCGGTGTGAGCATAAAATAAAAACATTTGGTAGTTGTGTAGTTAGGTTTGCTGATAGCTAGTTTGATGAATGTTACAATTAATAAAAAGGCATAAATAGTAAATCTTTCGAAAACAATCGCGCCCTGTACAAGGATTTTCTGTGCAGTTTTTAATTAGAAAATTATGCTTTTGTTTTGTCTGTGAATTTTCTGCGCATCAAAAGAGGAAATAAAGAAACTGACGAATCTGCATGTTGGCACGATAGAAAACAGGAAAAGAAAAAAAATGCTGTTGTCTTGTTAGTGATCAGAAGGATACCATATTACCAGTGGCGCACATGAATTTTTTAAAGGGAGGGTCCAAGGTCGAAAGTCTCATTCCATTATTACGCCGTCAAACATATTGACTTGATTTTATCGATTCCCGAGAACAAAAAACAGTAAAAAATAAGCTAATGAATAAATAATTAGCATTAAGTAAAGAAATAACCAAAAATTAAATAATTTACGCTTTTATTTTTCTCATAATAAAAAAATGAATTCAAGTTCAAAGGATCTCATTTCAATTTGTAATCACAAAACTAAAAACATACTTATTACTGTCTATTCATTTATAATCCCTATTCTTCTTCTCATAGGCTAAGTGCACAATATTTTAAAAAATCTCTTAACATGCGGGTTTTATTTTTTCACTTATTAAAACAGAAGTTATTGTAACCTTTGTTTGAAATTATTTCACGCACAAAATATAGAATCGTAATCGATCGGGGAAAAAAGCAAGACCTATGGGAGGGGTCCTGACCCCCTGGTCCCTAGTGTGCGCCAATGATAAATACCCACTAAGGTTTTCATTATTTATACACGTGTACTAAATAATTAGAATGAAATGACACCTCTCAGTAATGCTAAAAGCAAATTATTGCAGAGCTTAGTATTTTTGACAGTTGCATGCAGAATCAACGCTTGATTTAAATCTGAGAAAAGCCATGTTACTGCGTACAAAAGCCCTTTATCACGCTCTGAATGCAAATTGGGAATTTTACTGTTGTTTTTCTTGGATAAAAGCATACTTCAATTCAAACTTTCGTCGATGTGCCTATTCATCAACATTTTAAGATAATTTCAATTCATTGAGCGTATTGTTAAAAGAATAAAAATTATATGTTCACAAATTTTACCAATGCATATAATAAAACGTAAGTAATTGAACTCTAATGGTTTAAATATACTTCGAAAGAATGAATGAAGTGTAAGAAAGCGTACAGTGGTTCAAAATAGTCAGCAAGTGGTATTTAGGAATTTCCGTATCATAAAAATTTGATTTCTTGATCTTGAGGCAAAGAATGTTTTTTTCTTTCAGTTTGACACTCTCTGTTATTTAAACATTTTGTTCACATAGTAGGAAATAAATAAAATTCCTTATGAAAATAGAGTGGCGTTAAACAATATGAGTAGCACAGTATACAAATGAAAAACGTTATCTATCATGAAAGCGTCTCGAAAAATATTTACGTGTACCAACAACTACGCTGTTGTAAAAAGATTGCCATCAATCATGAAACGAGAAAAAAAAAATCCTAAAAAAAGGAAGGAACATGGTTTTGTTAATATTTTCGAAAAATATTTTCGTTCAGAGTTGAAAACTGTCATATGACAAAAAGAAAAAAAATGCATCGATTCAATGAATCAAATGTATGATCATGTTCAATCTCGAGAATTATAGGAAAAAATAGATTGCAAAAGACACAAAATTAAATAAGCATTATTCGAAAGGAGAGACAGTGAGGCACTCAATTTATGTGCCGAATTAATTATCACTATGAGGAACTTTCTTGTTCCCAGTCTCATTCGCTGTACGCAAAAGAGAAGACTTGTTTATCCAAAGTGGGGAAACAAAGTGCAAAAGGTGAGAAAAAATTATACATGAAATCAAATGAATTGATATCGTTCCATCTTCAGTATTGGAGGCAAACAAAATAATATGAAAATTCAAAAAAAAAAAAAAAAAAAAAAATGAGCAAGGAAAAAATAGAAAAAATAGTACTGTGGCCCTAAATTACTGTGACAGTATCACCATACTAAACTTTCTTGTTCGCAGCCTCATTTCTTTTCATGCAGTCACGATGATTGACAAATTCGGATTGCAAAAATAAACTTTATGTAACATGAAAAGATTTCGGAAAATGCATTGTAAATTGTGAATAGAGTTCTTTGATTGTGAGCATGCGCAAATGATCAAGACGAAAGTTCAACTAATGATACTTCTTGAAATATGGAGAATGTTTTTGATATGAAGTGCTGCTGGCGTCATTGCTTTCTGGATTCTTTGAAAAAAATACTTTCAATTAGTGTTTTAAAGAGCCATTTGGGCGGAAAAAAGCATCACTTTATACATGAAATTGAATGAAGCAAATATGATCTTGTTCCATCTTGAGTATTGGAGGCAAACAAAATAATATGAAAATTCAAAAAAAAAAAAAAAAAAAAGAGCGAGGAAAGAGTACTGTAGCCCTAAATTACTGTGATAGTATCACCACACTGACCTTTCTTGTTCGTAGTTTCATTTCTTTTTCATGCAGTCACGATAATTGACAAATTCGCCCTGCAAAATTCGTATTGCTTTCTTGATTCTTAGAAAAAATATACTTTCAACTGGGGTTTTAAAGAGCCATTTGGGCGGAAAAAAAAAGCACCAATTTATTCATAAAATTGAAGGAACCGAATATGATCCTGTTCCATGTTGAGTGTTGGAGGCAAACAAAATAATATGAAAATTAAAAAAAAAAAAAATGATCGGAGAAAAAAGGTTGTGAGGTACAAGGGCGGATTCAGGGGAGGGTCAAAGGGTCAGCCGACCCCCTGTGAGAAGAATGTCATTATGATTATTATTAAACTTCAATTCTTTACATCCGAAAAAATAGTACATGGAATCAATGTCAACATTTTTTTTTTTGCTCGGTTCTGTAAGGTAGTTCTTTTTAGCGCGTCATAATTCAAAGAATTGACTGGATTTGTTTACTGAGGCATTGCTATTTTGATTTCTTTGTTCATTTTCAAAAGCGCAAATTTCTCTAATGAGCTTAACTTTTTCCCCAGTTCTCCTCCCCCTCAAACCACATGTTGTGCGTGTTATGGGTGCTTTTTATTACTATTTATAGATGTTATCTCATATAACTAAAGCTTACGGTGACACGACCAGCATATCTGCCGAAAGAAATGTGACTTTTGATGAAAGTTTGAGGGAATATGATCCATGGCTCAGGCTGTGGCATTGAAAATTTAGGGGGAGGGGAGGTAATTTGAATGGGTTTTGACTTGGGGGGGAGGGGAGTGCTTCGTAGCATATGAGGCGGTACGCTCTCCTGCATGGAATGATGGGCAACCCTGATTAACTGCTACTTTTTTACGTAGGAATAATAACGATATCCATTGAAACTTGACCCCCCTTACAAAAATTTCTGGATCCGCCCCTGTTGATGTACTAAATCATACTTGCTGATGACAGTATCACCGTACTGAGCTTTCATGTTCGCAGTCTCATTTCTTTTTCATGCAGTCACGATGATTGACAAATTCGCATTGCAAAAATAAACTTTATGTAACCTGAAAAGAGTTTGGAAAATGCATTGTAAATTGTGAATAGAGTTCTTTGATTGTGAGCATGCGCAAATGATCAAGACGAAAGTTCAACTGATGATACTTCTTGTACTAGCGAGAATTATTTTGATATGAATTGCTGCAGGCGTCATTGCTTTGTTGATTCTTTGAAAAAATACTTCCACTTGAGGTTTTAAATAGCTATCTGGCCGAAAAGCATCATTTTATTCATGAAATTGATTGAATCAAATATGATCCTGTTCCACCTTGAGTATTGGAGGAAAACAAAATAATATGAAAATTTCAAAAACATTGATCGTAGAAAAAAGGTTGTGAGGTACTAAATTACTTGCTGATGGCTGTATCACCACACTCAACTTTCCTTGTTCGCAGTCTCATTTCTTTTTCACGCAGTTGCGAAGATAGACAAATTCGCTTTGCAAAAATCGACTTGATGTAACATCAAAAGAGTTCGGAAAATGCATTGTAAATTGTGAATAGAGTTCTTTGATTGTGAGCCTGCGCAAATGATCAAGACGAAAATAAAAGTAATGATAATTATTGAAATATGTACAATCTTTAAAGGAGAAGCATTTTGATACGAGGTGCTGACTTTGCTGATTCTTCGAAAAAATACTTTCACCTGTGGCTCTAAAGTCACAGGGGAGGAAAAAATGCATGAAATTGTGTATTTATATATATATATATATATATATATATATATATATATATATATATATATATATATATATATATATATATATATATATATATATATATATATATATATATATACATACATATATATATATTGGATTAATCAAATGTGATCCCTTTCCATTTTGAGTATAGGAGGAACACAAAATAATATGAAAATTTAAAAAAACAATTATCTGGGAAAAAGATAAATACTGGCTGATGAGAGTATTACCATAGTGAACTTTCTTGTTCGCAGTCTCCTTCTTTCCGTTTTTTTCACACAATTATAATGACTGATAAATTGATATTGTAAATAAAAAAAAAAAAAAATAAAAAGAAAAACCTTTATCTAAAATGAAACATTAAAGAGTTCGAAAAAACCATTGTGAATTAAGAGAGTAGATCCATGGTCGCGCCGTCCTTATGTGCGAGGTCGTGAGGCGCACTACGGCGCCAGAGTCAAAACGGCGCCTTTCACTACCAATCAAAAATGTTCCAAATGGGGGGAATCTCTCCAACCAAAGAAGGAAAAAAAAAAAGAACTTTTCATTATATCCAGTATCCAACAGGGCCCTCTCAGCCCAAAGTGATGCCCAGGCCCTGGCAAAATTTGGTGCCCCCTCTCACAGGAATATCTGCAATTTTTTTGTGTGGAAGTTTTCAAAAACGGGAAGAAATAAAGAAATTTACCCCCATTTTGGTGCTCCTAAAATTGTGGTGCCCAGGTCCATGGACCTACCAGACCGTGAGTTCATCAGGCCCTGATTATATATCCTATGGTGGCGGAGAAATTACACTGCTCACTGAAACAAGCAATCCTCTCGCTGCCTATCTAAAATGAAAAATTATTGCCATGTTGTGTGTCTAAACATGCTTTTCAAGAGTGCAATCTTTTACACTGAAATCACGTGATGCTAGTTAATTCATACATCAGCATTTTTCTTCTTCGTGTGGAGGCGTGAATGCTGTTTAGGGTTAATAGTACACGAAGCTGAACATATGAGGCGCGAGAAATTTTCTATTCTTCATTTTGGATCTTGAGGAGAATATGTTGTACTATAATTTGTGCAATATGTCTCTTTTTGATTTTAAATTATTGCTCGCGGAAATTCGACTATTTCATTTTATCATACATAAAAATTATGGTAAGTGTATTTGCATATATTTTACTTGTGCGTAATATTTGTATATTGTAGACTACAATTTTGACTAACTTTTTAGTTCCAAAAAGTAACGACTTGACCATAATTACTCGATTCCTCTCCCCCTCCTTTTTTTTAAACTATTTGTGTGTCAGAAAAAGAGCTTTGGACAATGTATTTGTTTTAGATATCATATTCAATGCCTTCCGTATTTTAGAATTGTTAATATTTAAAATATTTTCTTTTTCCTAAACGCATTAGCATATCAGAGGAGCTACTGAACTCGAAATAAGTTCGAGATATGAAGTGAAACTGTAATCACACACGTGCACTGTAATCCAAAATTAAATACACATTTTTTTCAAAATCAATTAAATGACAAACGTATTTTTTTCTACGTCATATTGGTCTACAAAACGTCAATCCAGCTGTTAACTATATTTTCGCCGAACGCCACTGCATAAAGGCGCTCAAAAGACATTTGCACAACGGCGTTGATCAGGCTTGGCGCGGACCTGAGTAGAGCTCTTTGATCTTGGTTATGCGCAAATGATTAAGACAAAAGTTCAAGCAATGACAATTCTTGAAATATGTATATGAATCTTCAAACGAGAAGACTCACATTTTTTCCCATTATAAGATGCAGTAATTTACACAGATTCTTTAAACAAAATAACTTCTACACTCAAACGGTGTACTTATATTAAAACAGCATTGAAAAATATATCACCTAAATAATTTCAAAAACTTATCGAGGAACTCGAAAAAAGAAAAAAAAAATGCGTTTTCTTTTTAGAACGGATGTCACCGTCGAGTCACATAGATACAAAAAACGACAAAGAATGAATGGTCATTAGTAGGGATCCAGTTTATTGCCTGGCGAGGCCTGTGGCGAGGCAGAGGGGAAAAGCGGAGAAGCAGCCAAAGACCCTGGGGGAGAAGAGAAAGTGGTCCCTCAAAGTGGGGTGTGGGGGGGAAATGGGTGTGGTCTGGTGGAAGGCGTGTTTTTCGCAGTTTTTCTCAATTTTTCGAAAATAAGGCTTTACTCCGTGGAGAATATCAATAGAACAAATTGTCTCAGAAACAAACTCAAAATATGTTTTTAAAGAGAAATGTTCAATCTCTTGCGCTCCTTTTTCCGTTTTTCCATATCATTTTTCAAACGTGTGAAAATAGTTGTTTAAAGTTTTAAAATGTTATTAAAAAAATTTCAAAATAACTACAGAAAAAATAAAAAAGAGCATCTCTAGTTCTAAGTCATAGCCATCGTTTAAAACAAACCGCATGAAAATATTCCAGTAATTTCTCGTGTTATGCTTTGTATAGGTAGCAGATTTTCCCGTAGAGAAAGCATTAGCGTCGAAAACCAAGATGGACGGTATAGAAGAGCCTTAAGTCTTTCGATAAAAAATATTATAAACTGTGTAATACATATGTATGTATCAGTTTTACCAATTATTTCATATTTAGATTTAAAAAAAAAATCTCATTCACTTGCATTTTTTTTGTAAAATACCCAGTTTTTGGGTATTTACCCAGGCCTTGGGTAAATACCCGGGTAAATACCCAAAAAATATTTACCTACCCACTGGGTATTTACCCGATCCACATCACTATTTGAGTCTAAACTCTACAACTAAATGTTTTTAATAAAATTAATTTATCAAACGTTACTTCTGGTCAACATGTATGTCTCAACTATTGTAATGTAGTAAATTGTTTCTGCACTACAATGCTACAGCCATTCTTAATAAATTCTTTAACACATAATCAAATGACCCGCCAACGTAAAAGAATAACCACATTTTGGCTCTTAGATATACTAACATTAAATTTCCTCACCTAAAGAATTGCTTTTACAGACAGTGAATAAATAGCAATTTTAATACATTAACTTCTGAAAGTTTCAGAAATTTGCAACAGCTTCTAAACTTATGTTTTTCAAACTTAGTTTTAAGTAGTAAATAGTGATAAAACCCTAAATGTAAACCAAATAGCTCACACTTTTTATATCTACTAATAAGACCCATTTCAGAATGTAGGCTTCTTCAAGAGCAAATGCATCTCTTTTCATATCTTTTCTAAAGATCTATGATACAGCTGCCATGGACAGTAGACACCAAACTCAGTTCAAAGCTTCAATTGAATACTTTTTTGATGAGTGTGCATTTACCATTTTTTTAAAATTGCAGTAACAGAGTTAAATTGAACCCTTCTGTATAAAAAGAAATAATGTATAACTGAACTAATTTCTGACAGCTTGGAATTTTTTTATTCTTTTAATGATATAATTATTTTGTTACGTTCTCTTGCGCGCATTGTTCAGAGCATTAGAAATATTCCATGTAAAAATTATCCATATAAAAAATTTAAGAACTACTTTAAAATTCATGGCAACTGTTCTACAAAACTGATATTAAATAAAATTAAAAAATTAATGCTCGGTCAAAATCATTATCAAAGAATTTAAAATAAAAACAACCAATGATTTAAAAAAATTAAATTAAATTTATTTTTAAAAATAAATTTAGTCTAAAGCAAGGATCTAAACACACACACTTTAGTAAATAATTTAAAAACCTTAAGCTTCCTTTAATTTGAAATTACAGCTGTTTAGTACTTCTGTTTTCTCATTCAATTTCCTATTCTACATTACAAGATTTTCGTCAAACTTTAAAATTCAAAATGTGCATTAAAAAAAGATGTATATATGTATGCATATGCATGTGTGTTTCAATATTTCTTCAGTTTGAGATTTAATTTTTTGAGTACTTCTGTTTTCTCATTTATTTTCTTATTCTGCATAACACTATTTCATATCATTTAAAATCAAAACTTCCATTTTCCAAATCAAAACTCATTAAAAGTTAAGCGATTTAAAATGTACCCTTTTGCAAAATTTAAAAATATTTTAAGCAAGAGTATTTAAAATAAGAAATTTCAATAGTTAATGCTTTAAATATAAGAATATGCTAAAAGTTTCTTGATGTAAAAGTTTACTTTTTTTCAGTACTTCTGTTTTCACTTACATTTTTGTCATTTCAAATATTAGATATATATATTTCTTGATTAAAGAAAATGTTTTTATACTTATTAAAACTAATTTAATGCCAAAATTTGAAATGCATTGAAAAATAACAAATGTAAATAACATTTAATTTTAAAATAATAGTGTGCAAATGCTGGCTATACATTTCAGTTTTGAAATCAAAATTGAAAATTTGCATGATTGTTACAGAACAATTATTTTATGTTTGATAAAAAATGACTTACTTACATCATCCAAAATGACTTCTGTTTCATGACATTTTTCAAGATGATCTTTCATCCTTTTAACTTGCCCTTCCATCTCACGACCACAGTTTTTACACTTAGCTCTTAATCCTTTTCTGGCTTCATTTTTGATTTCATCAAATGAAAGCCAAATTAGGTCTTTTTTTCTACCAGAATTAGACATTCTTTTTAAAACAATATGAGTAAGTAACTTTTGTAAACTGCACAGGTTAGCTAAGGCAAAGCAAATACCAAAATCCCAATTCCAATGAACGAAAGGGGGGAAAAAACTAAAAATTATCTGCATCCAATAAGTGCAATCTTTTCACTTTAATTGCGTAATTTGTTGACGGTTTCATAGTTTTATTCTTTTTTTTTTGAATGATTAAACGACATAATTTAATGTTTTAAAACTATTTTTAGTGTACCTAAATCCATACATTATTACAATATTACTGAAATCTTAGTTATATGTTCAATTAAAAAAAAAAAAGAAAAAAGAAAAAAACCAAATCAATTGGTTATTAAACAGTCTTTTTGTTTTTCTTCCTTTTTTTCTTTCTTTTTTTTCGCTGTTGTTCTTGCTCTTTCATCATACAGCAGTCAAAAAAGGAGAAGCATAACTACACCCTATACATATTGTACGTAGTACTATCCAAAAGTTCGGGGAAGAGCTGTATAGAACCTTACCCAGAATAGTTCACATTACCGAAGCACATCCAACTTCAAAAGATCACCTTGAGGGACTATGTACTTCGTCCAGTGTTCATATAGCCTTACAGGAGGTTGCGTAAAATGTCTTCCAGGAGTGATTCGAAAAGCTATACGAACGTTGGCAGAAGAGCATTAGTCGTCCAAGGTGACTATTTTGTAGATAGATGTGCTTCGGTAATGTGAACTATTCAGGGTAAGGTTGTATACAATTTGTCCTGAACTTTCAGATCATACTACGTACGTATGTGTTTTCAACTTACTATTTCATAACGTTTTTGAGTGACGCAAGTTTACGCGCATGAAGACATCACAAGAGAATTTGCGATAATTAACTGAGGAGGCGTTCAAAATGGATATATCTATATGTTCTGAAATACATATACATGTAAAAATGTGCCGGAAAAACTTGTGAACTTTAAACTGGGTGATCGTAAAATAGAAGTTTAGGTCGAAACATGATTTTTTTTTTGTTCGTAGAAAGAAAGTAAAATGAAATGAATCAGCGATCCTTTAAATCCCTGATAATCTTATCCATTTATTTCTGTTTGATTTTTTTTTTCTTTTTGCCATCGGCAATCGGCCATTTGGAGGAAAACAATCGGCCATCGGCTGTCTTTGAACAATCGGCCAACAATCGGCATCGGCCCATCGGCCAAAAAAATGCCATCGGTCGAGCCCTACAAGGGAGTAGATAGTTTTAAGAGGGCCATTGATCTTCACTGGGATTGTAGTAAATTAACTAGGACCAGTCTAGGACCGCAGTGTCCGAAACTTTGCCAACTCTGAACGTCACTTTATTGCCTTCTACTAAAAACAAGATTATTTTCTGGTTTAAATTTTTCATTAAAAGTTAAAACATTTTAAAATTTTTAGCGAATTAAAAAATGGAAAATCTGTGCCACAAATGCAAGAAATTCAAATTCTTGATTCATCTTAATGATACAAAATATATGATATAAAAAATCCCATTTTTCTGCCAAATTACACAACAGGACAATGTTTTTAGCAAGGAAATAGTTTTCTTTTCCTAAACTTCTACTTCTCAACATGTTATTAAATATGTCATATGAAATTTGGTAAATATTTTTGCATGCTTGAAGAATTAGAAATAATAGCAGAAGATTGTTATTCAGAAAAAATATCTTCTTTTTATCAGTAACAGAAAACAACATCTTTTCATCAGTAACAGAAAACATCTTCTTTTCATCAGTAACAGAAAACAACACTTTCTTTTCATCAGTAACAGAAAACAGTGTCTTATTTTCACCAGAATCTACAGAAAACATATTCTTTTCACCACAACAGCTATAGAAAAAAACAGTCTTCTTTTTTTCACCACCAATCGTGATAACTTGGGTTCTAAAATAATTGTATAATTCTGTTGCAGATGAAGTCTTCAACGAAAAATGTAAAGCAGATTTAAAACGATACACTCTTTTAGTCGTTTTACATGCACATTCTTTTAAATAGATCTCTAGTTCATTTTCTGCACTAATTTCTGCTCTTTTTACCTTATTTCATACCTGATTCGAAAGAGAGTAAGAGAACATCACAAAAAAAAAAAAAATTTTTTTTGAAGCAAAGAAATTGTAGTTGCATTCATTGTTGAATTCGTCAAAATTTGTTTTGCAGGAATCACTGTAAAGAAGAAAAAGAACGGCAAACATATTCGAAGAGTTCGGTTAATATTCTGAGGTTTAGTAATTATTGAAACCGCCTGATCTATTTTAAAAATGGCGTTTGGTTTTTCCTTGTTAACATGTTTCATGCAACTTTTTTTAAAAACATGTTTATGGTTCACCAAGTGTTCTTAATTGATAAGATTATTGAATTGGCAAAAATGATATCTTACCAGAGCCAACGAGAGGCCACATCAGCCTAGCCAAAAACTTGGGCTCGCTCACAATCGAGTAGTATGTTTTATGGGGGAGGGGGTGTGGCGGTGACCAAATTGACAAGGGGCCTGCCTGCCTTGGTTCTCGGTGGCTCTCTATCTCATATGAACGAAATCGTGTTTACTTATTACAATCTTTCGCCCATTTCCCCACTTGTAGTAATGAGATTAACAAATCAGGCGCCATCCAGGTTTTGAGAGGCGTTGAAACTTACTTCAAATTTCACCCCGACAGGATGTGTTTAGCCTCACAGATTGATATAACTGACCTCGCTCCACACCCAAAAAGAAACACGATCTCCCGCTCTTACCAAATAAACGAGTAAATCGAACATCGCTGCTCCACCCATTAGCCGATCATCGTTACAGCGGACCACCCTTTTGGTAAACATTCGAATAGAAAAGTGCATTTGTTTCGCAGATCGCGATCAAATTATTTGGGTGCATTGAATGTGATGATGTATTCGGGGATTGATTGGCAATGGAGCTCACAGGAGCCCAGCTCCCGTAGTTTTGATTTTTTTTTTTTTGTGGATTTTTACTTCAGACTATTGACTTGTGGAAATAGGTTTTGAAGGTTTTATTTTTTCTTGAAATTAAGCTCTGGTTATGGCTAAGATTTTATTGGCTATTTTGATCGCTGTAATTGATTTTCAATGACTTTTTAATAATTAATGGTGATCAGTGCCTGATTTACTACCAGGCCCATAAGGCCCGGTCTTGTGGCCCCAAAACATTTTTGACCAATATTTTCAAGCGCAAGGAAAGGCCTCTGATTAATGAATTCAGCGACATAAGCAGAATTCCCAAACTAAGTTACTTAAATTTAGGTTGCAGCTCGTGTGAAAAAATTGTCACGTGCCTGAGGGAAATACGGATTGAATATCCCTTGTTTACACCTTGGTACCGCATCCTACCTAATTTACCTGCTCCCCCTCCCACCCCCCGCTTCTCATTTGACCCTCCACTTTTCGGAGCACCTGCCGCCTGTGATACATGATATACATTTATCTGGGTCGTAGTAATTAAAAGGTAAAGAGGTTTACATTTTCTCAGAATATTTAGTTTTAAACAATTTTGCACATTCTAAGGACTGTTACGATTCCTAGAAGAAAATTTCGGTTGCGCTAATGATGCTAAGATATACATGTGTATAATGTTTTGTTCTCATTAGAAAACTTTGAAATGACTGTCTTGGATTTCGTTTCAAACTATTTTCAAAGAAACAAAAAGGAATACCGCATGTAAAGTATCAAAAATGATAATTGTAATAAAAAATTATACACAAGGGCAAAATGCGATTAAAATGCATACTATCCTGAAATGCAAAATCAATCAGGAAATATAAAACAACGTTTTAAAAAAAACCGCTGACTTGTTAACCAATATTTATTACAGAGGTATGCAGCCCACCAAGCAGAACCTTGTGGCCCGTTATTTTGTTTATTGGGAAGGATACAGACTACCATTTAAAAGGGGGGGGGGGGTCACTCTATAGAATATAGGGTTTTGGGTGCGAAGAATTTCCGAAATTCCTTGGATGTCAGTGAAAAGCATCACATTGGACAGGAATAAAAACGTTACTACTTAACTTCATAAGCAATGAAAGAAAGCAAAATATTTACTTTGAAAAATAATTAATGAATCGAAAATACTATACTACTTATTCATGAAGTATTCGTACAGAATGTAGATTGATAATATTGTCGGCGATTTCGCGGGCGGGGGGAGGGGGGACTGACCCCATGACCCTCCCCTTGTATCCGCTCCTGTTTGTTTGATTTTCTAACATAAAACTACGATTAGTCACAGTGTCACATACTTGGAGCCTAAGTTTCCCAAATTCTTTTGTGGAAAACAGATCTAATTAATAAAATAAGCATTAAGTGATGATAACAACTCTTTGTAATTTTCTTTCCTTTTTCCCTGTTTTTCTAGGTTATTTAGAAAACTTTTAAGTATCTTGCAATTTTATATGCGCTCTGGCCCGCGTGATTCATTTGAATATTAATAATAAAAAAAAGGTTGGACACTCTTGATCTAATACAATCGGGCGTATTAGATCAAGAACTTCCCTCAAATTATGAATAGACTCAAAATAAAACAGATTCTACTCAAACTGACTTCAATTTTACAGTATACGAGTATCGGCAGGTATCGAAATTCTCCCACATATTAGTTCTCGGCTTTGACGTCAGGCCCTCACAACACCCCAAATAGAACTCCGAGTCAACCAACCCGTAATGGCGCCCCTCCACAAACCTGAACGCTGGAAATTTCTCTCAACCCCCATCGCTCCGCGCTTGGAACAAGGGGCGGTCATTACCCTATTCTTTCATGGAAGGAGAAGGGGGGGGGGGGACGCAGGAGTGGAAAAATTCCAGCCTCCACACGCGAACTTCTCCGCAAACCTTTGATCACCGGCTATCTTCTCTCTCTGCGAAACCCCCCTGAATAACAACAACATGGCGGGAGAAAAAAAGTTACGCAAGGGTAGAGCTGGAAGAAGGGGGCTACTGCGTAATAACACCGACCCTGTGTCTTTTCTCCATGCTACACTACCCAACAATCCGGTGTGGGGGGAAGGGGGGGGGGCTGTCGTCTTTTCCAGCACTGCGGGATCATCCATAAATTGCATGAGAGGAAATAATTCCTAGCAACCACCCCTTGTGAAATTTATCACGAGGACTTCGTGCCCGTCAGAGATATAGTTAGGATTTCTTACAAGGTGTAAAAATACTCCTTGACAATTTTTAAATTGGTGAATTAAATTTTGGAGGAGTGAAATATATATCCGCCAGATCGCGGGACATATAGTTAGAATTTTTTGCTATGTCTGAAAATACTCCGTGACATTTTAAGATAAGTGAATTAAATTTAGAGGAGTGAAATATATCCGCCAAACGTACAGTTGGGATTTTTTGCAAGGTGTGAAAATACTCCTTGACATTTTTAAATAAGTGATTTAAATTTTAGAAATGTAAAATTTTTCCACCAAACATATAGTTATGATTTTTTGCAAGGTGTGAAAATACTCCTTGACATTTTTTAAACAAGTGAATTTAATTTTAGATGTGCGAAATCTACGAAAATAATTATGACCACTACAGTGATCCATTCTATAAAAAATAAACTTTCGAAGGCGAAAACGGAAGATGGTAGGGATGGAAGAGAAATGTACTAGTTTAATTTTTAACATTTAAAATGTCTGACATTTATTTTTTGTAAAAACAATAAAGAAAAAAAAATGGCGAAACATTCAAATGCAATATTTTAAGAATTTTAATCGCTTTGTTTTCCTCAACATTTTTGAAGCAACTTTTTTGATTTTCAACAAGGCGTTAAAAAATTCGCAAATGTTAAATTATATACTGTCGGTTTTCAATTCGACAATGGCGATTTTTAAACCAGTTGTTCGAAAAAGTGAATAATTTTGTGAACTTTGAATTCGCTCTCAGGATGAATTTAGTAGATTTAAGTTTGCATTGCACTTAATTGAGTGATTGATGCTTTTGTGCAAGAAATTTTCTTTTGTTCAGATCAAAATTAATTAATTTCAATACTAAATATAATATGACTCGTTATATGATTAGATCGGAGTTATTGGTACAAGGGCTGTCTGCTAGTAAGGGCATCAACTGCCTGCGCCCTCATCGACTATACTACGGCAAATTGTTAGTTAAAGTCTCGTTCGTTTGCTGTAACCCCCATCGCTTAAAGTTAAAAAAATAAGTAAATAGAAATTTTTTGAAAAAAAAAATATAAAAAAAATAAGTAAATGAAAAAGAAAAATGAACAGAAAGCCAAGACATATTTAAAACGTTCTATAATCAATCTTCTGAATCCGTGTGTTGCCAATCTAAAGTAACTGAACACATATAATTATTTTTAAACAATTCTTACGTTACAATGGGGTTGTTTCCTTCAATCAAAATTACTACTTTTAGTCACTAAAGTTGATAGAATGGGGAAAAAAAAATAATAACAACATGAATCCAGAAAATACTTTCATCTTCCCGACAGTTATTTTTTAATTAATTTTTTAAAATTTCCGATTTTTTAAACAAAGCGTGGTCTTAATGACGTCACAAATGATGTGCTTCGGCGCGTATTCCACTGGCGCGCTGAATGTTTACGCTTGCTGCCTATTGCATTTACAGTTTGTGATAACTCAGAAGCGAATTAAATTGTGCGCTCCACGCTTGCTATCAACCACATCGTTGCCACAACATATGAGTAAAGAAGCGAATTAAATATTGCGCTCTGCTCTAATGGCAACAGTGAATGGCAGTTCATCATTTGTGATGTCATGCGCAGAAGCGTAAAAAATGAGTCTGCGCACCAATTTAAATATATTTTTTAAAAAAATAGTAAACTTTGTTAAATCATTTAAAAATGGTGAAATCCTATGTTTTTAAGCATGCTCTTTCAGGAAAAAAAAAATACTTTTAAAATTTCGGATACGACTCTATTGTTGAGAAAACCAGTGTATTATAGAAAAAGTCAACAACAATGTTAGGTTATACCTTCGTAGATATCAAATGAAAATTGTGATATTATAATGAGCTTCGATTTTTTTACTTTTGAACGGAAAGTCAAAGCATTCTTCAGAAAGAATGGAGAAATAGTTCCGAAAAATATAAATCTAAACAAAAAACAATTAAAGTGCACCAAAAAGCGAAAAAGAAAAAAAAAAAGACGAAATGCCAATTTCTTAAAAGAAGTAAAAATTGCTTAAAATAAATTAGTGTGAAAGCGAAAAATCGGTCATGAGGAAAAGAACAGGATTTTTTATGCCTCATTTAAAAAATAAATTGCATTTTAAGAATTTGAATGAATCGTTTTAATTTGATTTCCATTATTTAATCGTAAATTGTGGTAGAGTATAAAATTAGCTTCAAGCAGGAAGTTAGAAAGGAAACTAGAAATCTCTAAAACCTTCTTAACTGGATACTTTTTAATAATGTAGAACTTCCGCGTTTGCCTAGATTCGATATTAAACAAAATTTTGAGCTGTATTGTGGTACAATGGGGGTGTTTCCTTTATTCAAAAGTACTACTTATAGTCACTGAAATTGATAGAATAAGTAAAAAAAAAAAAAAAAAAAAAAAACCATGGAGCCAGGAAAAAAAAACTTTGATTTTCTCAACAGTTATTTTTATTCTTTTTTTTTATATTCGATTTTGGAAATAAGACGTAGTCTTCGTGAGGTCCTAAGTATAGTGCCTAGAAAGAGTGTTCTTTCTAGGCACTAGTCCTAAGTGATGTTGAAGCGAATGAAATATTGCGCTCTGCGCTAATGGCATGTGACATCAGTAAATGGCCTTTCATCTCTTGTAATGTCATGTGCAGAAGTATAAAAATAAAATTAAATTTGCGCACCGATTACGATAATTTTTAAAAAAATATTAAACTTTGTCAAGTTATAAATTTCTGAAACAACTCAAATAAACCAAGTTTTGTTGGAATTTGAATCAGATTTTAAAGTTCTTACACAGTCGATTTCAAATCAAGTTTTTGGAGCACATCTTATGAGCTTTACGAAGTTTAGAAATCAAATAAGTTAAACATTCAACTAATTTTGTGTCGATGGGTGATGATAACCGAATTTGCTGTCAATTCACATAAATAAAACAGAGAATATATATGTATGTATGTAAGAGAATATATATTTATTTACTCGCTTTGTGATTGATAGCTAGTAAGTCTCGGGTTTCATTGCCGTTGCACTGTGTCCGATGAAATTCGTGAAGGTTAAATTTTTAAAGAGGGACAAATCTGATAATAAATGATGTTGTCTGGTTTTTTTTCGCATCCTGATACATATAATAGCGAATTCACTGATCGAGTAACGCTGACGTCATCAACAGTGAAACTCGCGCCACAGCATGATAATTTGATAATGTTTGACATGAAGGCAGAAAAATGCTTTATTTTGACAAGGCTGAACTGGATCCGGTAACTTAACTGTTTTACTGGAAAAACTCGTTTTAGGAAAATTAAGAAACGAAAAAGTGGTCGACAATGAACGCTGTCTATTGGAGTTTAGGGGTTAATCCACTGGAGTTAGAGTTTAAGTTTTAACTCTCAAAATATCAACAAACAGGCAATTGCTTCGTTCAAATGTAGAAGCCAAATTCACCCGTTATATCTTGAATGGTGATTTTCTAGTGTAAAAATGGTGTTCATCTTATTTGTTTTCCTTTTTTTTCCCAGTCTCTTTCAGATTGAGCAGGTGTGCCCACCCCCCTAAGGGCCCAAATATCACGAAGACTCCCCCTGAAGCATGAGCCCCCCAAAAAAGTGAGAAATACTCATCAAGACTCCCCCCCCCAAATTCCAATGGCGCAGTCTGCGGAACGCTCCCCCCCCTAAGTGGGCACCCCTAGATAGAGTATTCTTTGTACTTGATATTATTTTTGTGTATGTTTGAATAGCATTTAACTGGAGACGCTTTGATACGTTATAAATTATTGAACTTAAATCATGTCTAACTTAATTTCCTTTACCAAAGATATGATTCGTTTTAGAATATAGTATTCATTTTCATTTTGTCTGTTCTAAAATACTCCCCCCCCCAATTCCCTCCAATTTTCGTACTTTTTAAACTGTATACTTTATTTAATGCCACAGTTGTACGCATTTCTTATTACGTAGGTAAATTATTGCACATTTTTTGCTTCGTGTATTATAGAATTAAAAAAGAAAATATTAGTTTCTGTTCTTTTCGTAATTGAGGATTGCGCAATTGGAGAGTTGATGAGGGAGTTCAGCAAAATAACCTATAAATTGAGCCTAGGTACTTAATCTATTGTACGCACGAAAAATTGCATTTTGAATTCAAGAGAAAGGAAAAAAAAATGCATAAAAGAAAATTACAAAAATACGAATACGGCCTACGAAAATACTTTACTGCACTAATTCGTCTTTCATGTATACAGTGTGTACGTCCATAGGACTGTCCGGATCGAGCGAAATCCGGTTTAGTAGGATCCGGTTTAATGAGGGTTTAATGTACAAAATTATAACTTTTGTAAAAATACTGAAAAATCAACGAAATGAGCATAAAAAAAATAAATATATAAAATATTTAAAATTTTAATTTGTCAGAAACAAATTAAACTTTTATTATGTTTATATTATTATTATTTTACGAGCAACTTGGAAGTGTCATTAAATTGTGTCAAAAGCACCTAAGTAATTTTTTTTTTTTTTTTTTTTTTTTTTGATCATTATTATTTAGTTAAGAAGAAGAATGAGCAAACGAACGGATCGCTTTATTTTATCGTGACTTACGACCCCACCTCTTTTTCTTTCCATCGAATTTTTTTTTTATTTGAGATAAAGTTTTGTTCAACATTTGCGAATTGTCTTTCTTTTTTTTTTCCTTCATTTTCTTAGGGTGAAATTGTTACAGTAATTACAATTAATTACAATTCATCTCAATAGGTAGCTAAAAATCTACTGGCTAGAGCTCTTTAGTATCTTGAATTTTTTTCGGTAGATGAAAATTGCTTCTGCATTCCTAATATAAACAAGCATAACTAAGAGATAATATAGCTTTAAAATATATAAATTTGCAGGACACTGCAGACACTGGATCTGTTTTTTCATCCGTTAGCTCACCTTTTTAAAATTGAAAAGGGCTCTTTGCTTCCCCGAAACACGTGTTAGCGCTTTCCTGCAACTTTGTGCATTTTAACGTCGTATTATTATCTTATACTTTCCAACACAAAGGCATTTATTTATTTCTTAAGCATAGGTAAGTTTCCCTATTGATTATATATTCCTCAAAGCATTACGGCAAATTTCAGAATTTCCTTCACCATTTTTTATTGTTACGTTTTTAATCCTCAAGAAAGTGTAAATGCCCTAATTTTTCCTTTATTTAAGCGCTTAAAAAGTGCTTAAGCAGGGGTGTCCCCCCTAAGAGCAAGGGCACCCCCCAAATATCGCGAAGGACCCCCCTAGAACAAGAGACCCGAAAGCAAAAAAATACCCCTCAAAACACCCTCCCCCCCTAAAAATTTATATGGTGCAGTTTGCGCCATGACCCCGGAACCCCTGGGTAAGAGCATTACTACTTCAATAAAAAAAAAAAAAAAAAAAAACAAATATTTCGATGGAGGGCGCTTCCTCCCTCCCCCCTTCCACCAACTACAGCTCTGTTTTATTAGATTATTATATTTTAGTTTTATACATTGTACTTGTGAGTGAAGAGTCTTAATTTAATTTCTTAAAAGATGCGTAATATTTCTCATTTTTCTTTCGCATTCACATTTATATTTTTAATTTTTGCATCGAACCAGAATAAATTTTCAAAGCGAAGTGCTGTTATTTCAGTGTAAAATCCTAGAAGTTCCCCGACTGGTTTTAGGGGTGAGGTAATTTATGGAAGGCCCCCTTCTTCCCCAACAAACGATGGACAAGTTGGAATAGAACAAGGCGAGGGAAAGGGGATCTGGCAACGGCAAGGGGCATTGACCCAGCCTAAATCTTTCAGCTCTCGAGGGGTGGCGGGAAGGAGGAGGGAAACCCCTGGAGGGGTGGCAGACTCTCACTCGCGCCAAGTTTATATAATCAATACCCTTTTCGCCGTCTTCTTTTTTTATATATATTCCAGGGGTTAGGGGAAAGCCCCTGTTTACCCCCTTCGTTAAGTGCTTTTTCCGGGTGGGGTACGAATTTGGGATGTGGGTCATGTGCAGACGATCTTTTTTTCCCTCTTGTGAAAGGGGCAAAAGAATTTCTTCAGTTGGTCCTTAAAAAGTGTGTTTGGAAAAAAAAGTGAGGGTTTCAGTGCGATGTTGGAAAACATTTTTTCTCTCTCCCCTAATTTCTTGTGGCGACAGGTGAATTTTATCGAAGGTCGGACAGGTTTGAAAGGTGGATTCCAAAGACTTTGCCGTACAAAGCATAGGCGGCTCGTACGGGGAGGGGGGGGGGGGAGGTGGACTTTCCCCTCACTTCCAAAAGTAAAGGAACCTTGCCCCCTCACTTTTCAGCGTTGAAAATTAGTGATCGATTGAAAAATGATTTTTTAAAAGGTGGATTGATTTATTTCACGAAAAGAAAAACTAAAATTCTTCCCAATAAAATGAACTTTTCTCATGTTATTTCATAGGAATGGAACTTTGAATTGGAAAGAGTAAATCAACGGTGGGCATCCGTCCCTATTTCTGATGCTTTATCGAACATTTTTAAAAGTAATTTAATCAGTAATATTAGAAGTCAATAATATAGCCCAATTTTACAAAAAAAAAAAAAAAACAGCTTCAGATGCCCCGCTCCGTAATCCCCACTCTTCTTTTGACTCCCCACTTTTTTGATGCACCAGCTGCCTATAGTACCATTTGTTTAATGCTTTACACCAGGGGTTCCGAAACCTTTTCGATTCGCGGCACCCTTTGAAGAAATATCATTTTCTCACGGCACCCTAGTCATTCTCTATTATTTATTTACTAGAAAGTCGCCCGTCATGGTATGACTGGTGAAAATTCCTTCTACGTTTGAACGAAACCATTACCTGTTCGGTGATATTTTGCCGGTAAGTTACCGGATCGAGTTCAGCCTTGTCACAATAAAGCCTTTCCCTTCATGTTAAGCATTACCAAAGCATGTTATCAAATTATCATGCCGTGGTGCGAGTTTCATAGTTGAAATACGCGGGTTACTCGATCATTGACTATTATTTATATGAGGATATTGATACTTTGGACACTTTGGGGACCCCTGCTTTACACACACAGTGGTCCACACCCTTTTTTTTTATACCTGAGGGCCGCACCTCAAATTGAAATGTTTCTCGCTGGCCAAATTACTTATTTAGAAAATATTTAAATATTTTATAACGAGGAAGAACATGGAAAAGGAAAGAAAATTTCATACCAGGAATTGCGTTGTTATCATTACTTATTGCTTATTTCATTCAATTGCATCTGTTTTGCAGAAACCAATTTCTGAAATTTTGACTCAAAGTTGGGACATTGTTTGCGATTTGTGACATTGAACGAAACAACGGGCCATATGGGTCAGTTTCGCGGTCCGCGGACAGTAGGTTGAGCACATCGGAATATAAATTCTTGCTCCATGCTGCAGTTGGAAAAAATGTTTGGGCAACTCACCTTGGGGTTAGATTCGACTCGCCGAAAGATTAAAATGAATTTGCATTATTTATACAATGAAAGAACCGAATATTTCGGAAGGGGGAGGGGGGGGGTCGTCCCCTACAGCCTACTCCTATTCTTTATATAGTTTTGGAAAATCCTTGACGCTAATGTTGTTTCAAACTTAGTTTTCTTTTTTTTTTTGGAGGAAAAAGTTTAGCGCATGTGAACAATTCTTTTCCTTTTGCATTTTTTTCCAAAAATATGAATTTTTCACCTCAAAAATGTGGCAAGAAGTTGATGACGCGTGTTTCGGGGTTAAAAAAAAAAAAAAAAAAAAAAAAAAAAACTTTTTGGCACAGAAAAGTTAGTGCTTTTGGATGTAAAAACCACTCACTTTCAGTGCGGTGTTGAATGTCCTCGAAACGCCGAAACATTTGTCTGCAACTTCTTGCAATATATAGGCAGATCGAAAGAAACCTCATCGGAATCAGGTAAGAAAGAAGTTATAAGTTAGAAGAAAACAGGTAGCAAGCGAAGAAAAACCCTTTAAATGTAAGCCCTTTAAATATCCAAAATGCCTTAGCCCTACCCCCCCCCCCTATAAAATTACACATACAGGCGTCTATGACTTGTAATACGTTTTATTTTTAGCAGAAATGAGGCGATGAGAAGCAAAAGGGTGTAATGCCAATTTAAAATGTGTAGATAATGGGGTTGTTTCCTTCAGTCGAAAGTAGTACTTTTAGTCACTGAAATTGATAGAATAAGCAAAAAAAAAAAAAAAAACATGAACCCAGAAAATTCTTTTATTTTCCCAACAGTTATTTTTTAATTAATTTTTTAAAATGTCCGATTTTTCAAACCAGGTGTGGTCTTGATGACGTCACAAATGATGATCTCTGCCGCGTTTCCACGTTATGATAATCAAGAAGCGAATTAACATTGCGCTCTACGCTTGCTATCAACCATATCGTTGCCAATACACGTGAGTAAAGATGCGAATTAAATATTTTGCTCCGTGATTGGCAACACAGAATGGCATTTCATCATTTGTGATGTCATCGGCAGGAAATGTAAACAATGAAAGCGCACCGATTTAAGTATTTTTTTAAAAGAATTAAACTTAAACAACTTATTTAAAAAATGGTGAGATCCTATGTTTTTAAGCATGCTCTTTCAGAAAAAAATACTTTTCAAATTTTGTAAACGACCCCATTAGTACAAATGAAGCTGTGAAAAGCAAAGGGATGTAAGTGGCAAAATTAAAAAATTGATTTAACCAGCACAAATGGTAGGTGAACCTCTCTTCTGTCTTGGGGCTAGAGATAGTACTAGCAGCCCTGGTAGGTACTGTTATAGAGCACGATTTAGAAAAAAATTTCAGTGAAAGTCTACCTAGGACATTATCTTTTAACGCATTTTACTCAAAACTTGAAAATGCCTACTTACATCCCTTTGCTTCTCACTGCTTCTAATGGTAGGTGAACCTCTCCTCTGATTTGGTGCCAGCGATAGAACTAGTAGCCTGGTAGGTGCGACTATACAGCATGATTTAGAAACCTGGTCAATGAACGCTTACCTAGGACGTTATCTTTGAAGTCGTTTTACTCAAAAATTGAAAATGTCCATTTACATCCGTTTGCTTCTCACTGCCTTTAATGCAGGGGTGCCCACACCCCCCTAATAGCGATGGCGCACCCCCCGAAATATTGCGAAGAGTCTCCCAAAAAATTGGAAAGAGTACCCCTCAAAACACCCCCCCCCCCTCCTAAAAAGTTCAATGGCGCTGTCTAAATGACCCACCCTAGGTGGGCACCCTTAATCAGGGTTGGCAAGGTTTTGGACACTATGGTAAAAACCACGGTAAAAACCCTGGTTTTTACCGTCCTGTCCAAAAACCCTTGTGTCCAAAACTGTCCGAAAGTGTCCAAAACTATATTTCTAGAGAAATCGTATTTTGTGAGAAAAAATCAAAAACAGAATAAAATGCATCAAAGTAAAGTTTTATATTGAACATTTCTTCAATGTGAACATACAACTTATTTATGCCGCTGATTTTAATCTAGTTACCGAAGTTGAATTCTTGATTTAAATTTAAATGCATGAGTTTATTTTATTTATTTATTTATTATTATTCATTGAATGTTTCGATTTGTATGCATGAGTTTTTTCTCTTTTGTTTCCATAAACCAAATTTTTCGACATTAATGCATGTGTCAAAAGAAAGTGTTCAAAATATAGTGCAGTAATTGACTTAAATACAATAAATGACAATTTTTTGTAAATACAGAATGTATCATATTAAAAATATGAACTAAAAAAAGAATAGCACATGTTTTAAAATATAAGTTGTGTTTAATCATTAATTTCTTGTTCTTTAATCTATGATTTAAAAAATAATTTATTAAAACATCACGCAAAATTTATTTGCAAAAACCAGTAAAAAATGAAGCTTTTTAAAAAATGTTTTACATTTAATAACATTCCTTTGAGTTATAAATGTAACTGAAATTAGTTGTCTTGGTAGCAATATGAATTTCCTTTCATGACTCTACCAACTGTTACAAAAGGAAGTTTTTATGTGATATTGGCATTTTATTTTAAGTAAAATATTTTTTAAATGAACATTTGAGAAAAGTATTATCAAATACTCATTAATTAAACCTCATTAATATTTATATTTATGCATTACAAATATTGTAGTAAATACAAATTGATTAGATTACACCCCTTTAGCTTTAGCATAGTTTTGGACAGTTTAAGACAGTTTTGGACACTTTTGAACAGTTTTAGACAGTTTTGGACGGGAAAAACCACCTGTCCTGTCCGAAACCAGTTTTGGACAGTCCAAAACCCAACCCTGCCCTTAATGTATTATTACTTGGAAACCAAAAAAATCGATTGATATTGCGTATTATTAACCTAACCAAACTGCATGAGTTTCGTATGCAAATATTTATTTTACGCGCACTTTGATCTGACATTGGAGTGATGCGTGAAATCAGTCGCTATTTTCCGTGAAAGGAAAAGTGGTTCGGCAGCGTACGATTGAGGTCAAAAATGAAAGTCAAACAAGTTCTGATGAGGGGAAAAACATCGTTTATTTTGCCCATGACGAACAAATTCAATTTTGCTGGATGGGATATAAACCTTATTTTAGCTTCAGCTAGGTAAATTCCGACTGATTGTGTAAAGTCTCAGTGTTAGAGTTAAGAATTTACATTCGGGCGAAATGATGATGCATGGGGGGTGGGGGGACATTTTTAGGTGAAAAGATGAGCCAAAATCTATAGTTGGAAAAAATGGGATATAAACCTTATGAAACTTCAGCTAGGTAAAATCTACCTGATTGTGTAAAGTAAAGGCCTGAAGTTGTCACACACGTTACAAGTTTTATAAAATAAAATCAATAATTAATTAAAAAATAATTAAGGCAATAACTAATTCGAAAAATAATTAATTCAAAATAATAAATTCGCAAAAAATATTGTTATTGCGAATAATTATATGGTGCATAAAATTGTTTTATAAATGGATGAAAAATAAGATAATATTAACCAGTGCTTGTTTTATTGATGCTGAGCAAATGAAAAAGGACTTTAAAAAGAAAAATAGTGTAAAAATGTCGGACGTTACGGTAGAATCGCCCTGGGTGTTTAAAAAATGTGTGAAAAAGATGCCTCCCTCTATTATTCTTCGACCCCAAAAAGTGTAATGATAAGTAACAAATATTTATTACAATGTCAGAATAGATAAAAAAAAACATTTGTGTAATAAAAAAAGTAATAATATGTAACCGGGCACGGTGTTTGTTGAGGTCACCATTTAAAAAAAAAAATCAGTTAAATGTTGAAGCCCATGTGTCAGTTGACTAAAGGGGGAAAAACAACAACAATAATAATAACGTTTTTAAAAAAGTGAACTTCTATCAACATTAAAAAAAAAGTGAACTTCAAACGAAGTAGCCGAGCCTCAAACAGTTAAAAAAAAAATAATCATCTAATTTTTGACACCCCTTAGCACTCCACCTTCATCCTCACTCCCCCAATCGAAACCGCCTCGATAACAGAGATTATTTTAAAGCGAGGAGAACTATTTTTTTCCGTAGAAATTTCTGGAAATATTCAAATAAGATCGTACCGAACCCTTATCACGTCAAATGTCCTGCTATAAATTTGCGATTGTGTTCTTAATACAAGGACGTTTAAGGGGATCTAATGATGTACAAGAGGGTCATTTTGGATGGCAGCTGTCTGCTTACATGTGTCGCAACAACGCCTTTTCTGCTGGAGGTTTGAAAACGGCTGCTGCTTTTCTGTTGCCAGGGCCAAAGACCTTTTAGTGGTAGAGGAGTGTCGGGCGGCTAAGGTCGGAATTTCTTCTTTTCTGAGATCCAGTCAGATCCCATTATCGGATTTTGATATTCCGTTTTTCACCCTAAAGACTTTCTTTCTTCTTCTTTTTTTTTTTAATTTTTCAGAGCAAACTTTGTTCTGTAGTGAAAGGATCTGAAATTCCTTCTACTAATTCTTTCAATTATTTTCTATAATTTTATTAGTTTCTGAAATTTTTTCTATGAAAGTGCTTGACTACATTTAAAGCGCACATTTTTGAATTTTGTACTAGAACTATAGCCTGATTTTTTTATGTCTTCAGAATTTCGTTTAAAATCATTCAGATCGTCAGAATCGTACGAATATCGTTTAGAATCTCGTACCTTATTTAGAACATGCGTTCAAGCTGATTTTAGATAAGCAGATGGACAATATCTTCACGAACAGCGTGATCTTCACAAAATTGATGACATTCATTTACGCAAAACAATCTCCAAAGTATTCAATTTCTTCTTGTCATTTTTATGTGTTTTCTTCTAAACAAAGTTGATATATCTTCATTAAACTATGTAACAAGCGATTTATTGCTCCAGTTATTCAGTTGCTCAACAGATGGCGCCGGTAAAATCAAGTACTGGTGCCATCTGTTGATTAACTAAATAACTAGAGCGATAGATCATCTTCTTCATAGACACCTTTTCCTCATTGTTTCAGATTTTATCAGTTCATTGTTCAACTTTTTTTCAAAAATAATAATATTAACATTTTCCAAATTACTAGAATTCTCTCAAAATGGAAAAAAAAACTTCTTAAAATGACAAACATAAAGAAGGGAGGTATTGAGTGTAGCATATTCAGAAAAAATATTATGTAGAACTACAGAATTTCAGAAAAAAAACGGCGTTTTTAAAATCCTATTAAGCCTTTTTTTTTAACACTAACTTCATTCGAAATTATTTTGTTAAATGTTGCTAAATTTGATAGTACTGGTAAGAAGCCGAATTTCAACTTTTCAGACAAAAAACGGAAGAACGCTAAATGGGAATTAAAGTAATACAAAAACGGAAAAATGTAAAGTAAAATAAAAACAGAAGCACAGAGAAGTAAGAGTCTTCTGCTTAATTTTCAAACAAAAGAGTTGCAGTGTTATAAAGCAGACCATTTTTCGAAATCTTTTGAAGTGGAAAACTCGAATATGGCTTCACAAAAATGGGGCTGTTTTATGTCAGGGTCTGTTTTGTTGCTCTGAGTTCTTTTCTTTTTTTTCGTCTAGGCATATTTTTTAAATCGCATTTTTAACGGTTTGAAACATGTTACAACGTAAGTTCGTTTTTCTTCGTTTTTTGCTTGGAAGTATTTAAAGTCTAAATAAGTCGAGGGGTGAATTGTTTACCTATTTTTCTGAAATAACTTTCCGTGTTACATTTGTATTTAATTCGTTTCTCTCATAGAAATCAGCGGTTTGAATTTAAAAAAAAAAAAAAAGAAGATAATATTGTTACATTGTTCTTTATAATAAGCTTATGAAGAATCACGTTTACATAAATTTTGCATCAAATCAATTCACCATTCAAATAGGGATATTCGAATGAGCTTGATAGAAATAAAATATTGACTTTTAGAATTATATATCCATGCGTAAGGCATATTCCCTCACTAGAAAATGTCTTAAAAATTTCGTCAAAAACAAAACCTTGAAAAAAATCCCAAGTTATTTGGAACGTTTCTCAAGCCTAACTTCTACGAAAAACTGCTAGCTAAAAATCATGACATTTTCTATAGACTGCCCTGAAAAAAATTTAAAGATTTTTATTCTGTAGATTTTCTTAGAATGCAGGGTTATAGCAGGAGTGCTCATTCGGGGAGGGGGGGGGGGGCATGGCGCGGACTGCGCCATTGAAATTTTTAAGGAGGGGGTTGTTGAGGGGTATTTTCCCTTTATTTGGGGGGTCTTCGCAATATTTAAGGGGGGGGGGTGCCCTGGTTAAACTGTTACAAATAACTTGAGATTTTTTCAAGATGATGTTTCTGTATATTTTCTTGAAATTATGTTTTCACGAAAACCGACTTTCTGTAGAATGTCAATCAAAGAAACATTTTAACCAATTAAAATATCCTGTAATTTGTAAGTTTGAAGTATTACTTTCATAGTAAAATTCCCTATTGATCCCTGACTATTTATATTAGTAAATATTTTTTAAAGTGGGCAAATTTTCAGATAAGTGTGCTGCAAAGTATTTTTGCAATCAAAGCAGATAGTATATATTTTAGTTTGAAAAATGTCTATAACTTGGAGATCTTTTATTCACACTAAAATGTGTCCACCCTACTCTGCTTTAAAAGGGGTAGGGGTGATGCATAACAAAGTTTTTAACAATTAACATTTGAAATCTCAAATTTTCCGAAACTTTTTTTTGATTTCTGAATGTTTTTTGCTCGCTAAAAAAATTGTCATTTTATAACATTTTGTTTGGTTTATTTAACTGGTTAAAAATAACATCCATAGATGGCGTTCAAAAGTTATTTTTTCCTCCTTTCATCAAATAGTTAGTTTGAAATAAATTAAAAATAGTAAAATAATCATGCACAGGGGTTCAAAGGTTTTAGTTTTTTATATTTAAAAACTCATTTTCAAATATTATTTTAACAATTATTTTCTAAAATCCTACTTAACTACCCTCATCGAGTTTCCTAATAAAAATGTACATAAAAATAGTACTAATACGATGGTTATCTAAGCAAAAGTGGTCAAATCATAGGTTGTCGCGATTTAAAGTTTCAATAATTCTGCAGGTATTTTCAAATTTTGCCGGAAACTGCAAATCTTCTGCAGATTTTTTAAATTCAAATTAGGGGAAGATTGGGTACGTTGCTCTGCATTTCTACTTTTATTTTTTTATCTCGTCAAAAAATTAAAATGAGCAGTTCATAAAATATTTTTTATTATCCCAGATTTTTTTGAAAATGTTCAAGTCATTAACTTTGTTTATAGTAATTGTTTAAAACATAACTATTTAACAGACCAACGTCGGGTACGTTGGTCCGTAAGGTCGTAAATTGAAAATTTAATGCAATTGACGCTTATTCGGCTCAAAACTCGTTATTTTCGCAAAAAAAAAAAAGATTTATGTGATGCCTTTAAAAATTCTGCAAGAAATCTGCAAAATTTCTACTTTGATTTGAAGATACCTGCTGAAAATCTGCAGAATTAATCAATTATCGATAATTTAAATCGCGACAACCCTTTGATTTGACCTCTTTTACTTAAAAAACCCTTATCGTGTTTGTAATATTTTTTATCTATATTTTTTAAAAAACTTTTTAGGAAACTTGATGAGAGAGTAGGTCAGCTTCAGTTGGATCTTTGACTACTATAACGTTTGGTTTTCTGAACGTTTTGTGCTTGCTGAAACCATGGGTGCCTCCCCCCCCCCCAAGAGCAAGGGCGCATCCCCCTAAATATCGAAAAGACCTCCCCCCCAAAAAAGAGCCCCCTATAAAACTGATAAATACCCCAAAAAAACTCCCCTGAAAATTTCAATGGCGCAGTCTGCGCCATGACCCCCCCCCCCCTTGGTGGGTACCCCTGTTGAAGCAAATGTCATTTGATTAAATTTCGTCTGATTTATTTAACTGATTAAAAATAAGAGCAATAGATGGCGTACAAAAAAAAAAAAAAAAAAAAAAAAAACACGTTTTTCTTCTTTCGTCAGATGCTTATGGAATTGAATTGTGAATATTTAAATCTTCTACTTTGAGATAAATTAAAGTAGAAATATACAATCATGCACAACAAAGTTTTTAATGATAGACATTTAAAAATCATTTTTAATTATTTTCATACAACATTTTGGCTTTCTGTTCGTTTTGTGCTTGCTAAAATAATAGTGTCATTTTCTGAAATGTCGTATGATTTTATTTAACTGATTAAAAATAAGAGCAATAGATGGCGTTCAGAATTACGTTTATTTCGCTTTTATTTTTCTTTCGTCAAATCTCATTTATTGAAGTGGGAATTTTTAAATCGTTTAATTTGAGGAAGCCATTGCTTTGATCTGCTAGGAATAGTTTGCCCTGAATTTTATGAGCCCACCAGCTCATTCCGGCTCGAAAATTGCGAGCTGGATTTTGAGTTTAAATTATTCGCAGGTGTTCGGGATTTAAATTGGAGAGAACGAGTCGTGTGTGTTAGCAAAAGTCGGTCATATGCGACCCTATTACGAAAACCTCGCTTCCGCGCCACAGCCAGAGAAGGTTATCTCTCCCGCAGTAGGTGAAAACTCCAAAGTTCATTAAGTTTTGTTTGGAAAGTGAGCCCCAAAAGACGAAGGCAGAGAAAAAAAGTGAAAAAGAATTTTCCCCGTCTCTCTTGCGATGTGTAGTGTTGAAAACCCATCCCATGCTTTTCCCCAGCGCAAAGGTTACACCCGAACGCGCATGTGCTCGCGGGGAGAGGGGAGCGGGGGGAATGCCCCCATTCTAGGGAGTAGTGTAGTGGTTTTGCGAAAGAGGGTCGGGGATTTACGCGAGGGGGCGAAATGGTGAAGACTCGGACGGAGGAGCTACAACAGCGCTTGGCCTCCTGGGCCTTGCGTTCTACGTCGCTCGAAAATTCGACTTCATCGAACCCGGTGGAATTATTTTGTCCGTGATTGCTTCTACTGCTACATACCCTTCTGATATCCCTCTCTGCGAAGGAATAAAAAAAGGAAAAGACAAGACAAGAACAGTAAGTGATCTAGCCGTGTTTCATGTTTCGAAATTTTTAGGCTTAGCTGACTGCGTGTTTGGCTTTTAGGGATGGGCGGTGTTCTTTTGCGCCGTGTACGTGTATGCGCCATGGCGATTGGAAAAAATATACCTTTTAGAAGTATCTCTAATATCTGTTACATTTGTAAATGAGAGAATTTGTGCAGAAAAAGCCTTTTTAATCAGTAGATTTTGTGTTGAAGCTAAGGGGCGAGAACACGTCTTGGGGTTTTTAAAGTGGGCGTGTTTATTTAACTACTTTATTTACTACGTTATGCTTGAACGTAGTTATGTTAATCACGCCCTCATGATGCAATAATTAATAAATTCTCGTACTTGCAATGAAATATACACTTTGTTGTACGTTTTTAAAATCTTAATCCACTTTTTAAAGAATAAAATTTTGCACATATTTATTCAGAAAAATTCGAATCCTGAGTGAGATACTAATTTAAAAGACTTACTGAAGAAAATTTTGTTCAACAATCAGTGATCCATATTTTTTGCTAGAAAAGCTTGTCAATGCAACAATTTTATTGAACAGATTTTGCAAGAAATTGGCTAAAATTGATATAGAAATTTCATTCCTCATGATTTTTTTCAAACTTTTTTATTGCACAGAAGTCGTATTTATATTTAGTTATGTTAACTCTTAAATTTTTTGAACTTCATTCTGGTTTTAAATGTGACGAAAAGAACAGCTTATTAATTTGTCAATTTTAGATTAATTTTCGTTTTATCATAGTGCCTATGATATTGCTGTTCATATTTATTGGAATTCATTTCAATTGAATTATTTTTCAAATGTGAAATGTGTTTTGAAAAATATAGTATCCTAACTCGCATACTTTAATAAACAACGCACAACAAATCTTTCTGGAGGGTGCTATTCAAAACACAGTAAACCTTAAAAATAAGATCACTAATAAAATATATGCAAGCAATATTTCCATTGAATTGCAGACATTCCGCTTGTTTGTTAGTGAAATTTGTAAAACATATTTTAGACATTGCACTCCACCAACAAAAATGCCGTTGCTCAAAAAACTGAAAAACTTACCAATTATTTATATAAATCTTCTTTTCTTGTGACAAAGTTTCACAATGAAAACGTAACTCTGCTATGCTGTGATGAAAAAACAAAATTCTGAACTGTAGTAAATCGATGAAGTTTCATAATTTAGAAGAACATTTGAACTTATACACATTTATTAATTTAGTCTGCACGACATATTACGGAAAAAACTGGGTAAATAATGAAAGTTGTTAAACAATATAAAAACTGTCTGCAACTTTTGAACATTTTCTGTGCATAGCATTGGCATATCCATCTATATCATTGGTGCCTAACCTTTTTCTGCCTGGGGATCACACCTTTTATATTTTAATCATTTCTGCAGGCCAGAACGCAAATAAAATTCCAAAATACAGTAGAGTCTCGACTTATGCGAGGGATGCATTCCAAGAATCCTCGCTTAAAGTAAATTTCGCGTTGTGGAAAAGGGTATGTGTAAAAACTTTTATACAGATACTAATTATTTTAGACACTTGTAAACACCCCCTCAACTGTTAAAAACCATTTCTTAACTATACATTACTGCTTCATACATAAAGAGAACTGAATGTTTACTTATACAGTGAAGCACCGTTTATACGTTTTTGAAGGGACTGTATAAAAAAAGCGTACAAATGAAAAAACGTATAATAGGTATAGGTTAATGTGTGTTAGACTTTGCAGGGACCAATTTTAAAAACGTATAATTGATAAAAAGGTATAAAAGAGAAACGTATAAACAGTGCTTCACTGTATTTTCAAAAAAGAAAAACCTGTTCAACATTAAATACTGCTTTGATGCACAAAATCAATGGGAAAGAAAGATGTAAAATAAACCAGTATACTGTGCATACAGTAAAAAAAGCAAATGCACTATAGTTTTACTGTACAGCAGATCCAGTAATGATATTTGTAACTTAAAAATGTGAAGATGATGATGATTTATGCTGTGTGATCAAACTGTTATTCTAATATATTTTTAAACAGTTGCTTCAATAATTCTTTTATAACGTTTCCATCTATGGCAGCACCCCTTTTCCTGGTTTCTTAAATTCACAATACAAGAGCAGCTTCCATTTTCATAAAATTTTGCATTTTACTAAGATATTACTCGATAAACTTTTACACTCTTCCTTTTCTTGACTTGTAATTGTATGTATGGAATAGGGGAGATTCACTCAACCTAATTGTCGTGCTACCTTCGATGCATTTTGTAATTGAGATTCAGCTTTTCAAGAAGCTTCAACTTTCTTTTAATTGTCTAAAACTGTCTCTTTTTTTTTCTTTTTTTTTCCATCTTCACAGACTTTAGATGAAACAGCTCTTAGGTGTTATTTCATTTCATCAAGTTTCTCATTTAGAATGATAAAAATAAAAGCGAAATAAGGAGTAGTTATTTGTATAAGCGATGTTTAGACTCCGCACTCAGTGGTGTGAAAAGGATGAAGCGGGAAAAAAAATTAGTAGCCAATTACAGAGCCAATACTTACACACCACAGTTCCCCACCGAAAATTTTCGCGTTGCGAGTGAGAAATTCGCATTAGGCCTAAAATACTTTACTCGTGAAAAGATCATGTTATAGCCATTCTGCGTTAGTCAGATCGCGTTGTGTAGCAGGAGTAGACTGTATTTCATTTGTTTCAAAATAATGTATGGAAAAACAAAGAAAATTACAACAAGTGCTGTTATCATTACTTAATTTTTTTTTAAATTAAATGCATCATATGTCTAGATTGGGGCTGAAAAATTATTTTGTTCAAATTTTGCTGTATTGGTACTTGTTATGGGACACTTTGTTTAGATATTTTGCTTCGTTTGAATATTTTGCTGTATTGGTATATGAAAACTGTTTCATACTGGAGCATAAAAGAAATATTTTATCTATTTGTTCAGTGCTGAGTGCTGAAAAATTAAATTAAATTTCTCATTCTTACTACGGAAAAAGGAAAAACTGAAATTTTAGTACGCGTTCTTAATAGAAAAGCAAAGCACCATACTACATCTCCATTCTCTGTACCCTATAGTGCCGTTTCTGTTCTTACGAACATTGAAGGGTTCTGAGCACTTAAACATAAACGTGTTTTAAGTGCTGCTCAAAATTTTTTAGAAATTTCTTAAATAGAATATTTTTAAAAATTTCTAAATACCTCATCTGTTATCTCTGTTGAAGCGTTGTTTACGCTCAGAATCACACGGCCAATAGATAGCTCAAAGATGTTGAATAAAAAATTTTTGCCTTATATTGCCAATCATTTACAAAATTGTCTTCCAGGGTGCTTAAGGGGCATTGAAGCAAGTAAAGGTAGTTAAAAATGACATTTTCTGCAGAAAACTGAAACTTCTGCACTAACTCATCTTCTAACTAATGATGTAGTTCTGCAGAAATTCTGCTGATTTCTTCAAATTCGAAGTAAATCTAAAGTTCCTGCTAATGATGCTTGAAACTTGACATTTAATAAGAGTTGTAATTTGTAAAAATTTTAGATTAACTTCTAATTTGAAGATATCTGCAGAATTTCTGCAAAATTACGTCTTTAGTTAGAAAATATTCGCGGAACACCTGCAGAGTTAATGCACAAATCTCTAAAATTTCTGCAGGAAGTTCATCTGGGTTTGGCCCTTTGTATTTGGTTCTGCAGTTCAGGCATCTGTCCTGCGACATACATTGCAAACTTGGGCCTTCGGCTTTTACAAGTGCACGAAACTTTTATTGAAATGATGTGATTCATTCTTGCAACGGAAATTTAAATTAATGCTGCTGTTGCAATTTTGGCGCAGTTTAAAACTGCATCAGGGTTCTCGTGCAGTTTAAATTGCTGACACGTGTTTTGGGGTTTCAAGTTAGAAAGCTTATGGATATCCAGTCTGCCAAATGGCGAATGACTTTACTTGTATCCAATGATTTTGATGAATGTTGAGTCATATTTAAAGATGACCATATGTCCTGTTTTGAGTGGAACAATCCTGTTTTCTTGCAGTATGTCCTGTTGTCCATGTATATTGTTCCAAAACTTTTTGTGAACTTCAAGTTTTTTGTATTGTAACAAGTTAATAATTTTGGATGGGTAGGCCTGACATATCTACAGGGCTCTCTTGAATTGCTCAAGAAAGTGCTGAGTTACGCATCATCTGTGGCCATTGTATAAACAAGTGGTATTCAATCTTTGTTTCACTTAGTTCAAACATGATATTTATTTAGCACAAACAAGAAATCTAAACTTTAATAAAAATTTAATCAGGCTGTAAATTTTTTAATTTTTGACTTTGTTTTTGAATTTGTTGAAAGAAAAAGTCCTTTCCTAATCTTTTAGACTATTTGTTAGCATTCATAAGCTAGGAGAGAGGGTAGGCCGTGCTTCATGGGTTTATTGATAAATCAAAAACTGGTTATAAATATAGATAACTGATTGACTGCAAAACTTTTAAAACCATCTCACAAAAAATTAGAAGTTATAATGGCTCAAAATTAAAGATAAAATTAAACAAGATTGTACAGAAGTTGAATAGATGTTAAAGTAAGCTGTTAAGCTTCTTATTTTGCATTGCCACTAACAACAGTGTGGGATTTATAGTTTATTTCAACATAACATTTTAAACATTAATATATGAATCAATAGTGCATTATGCATGTTTAATTTTTCTTTCTTTTTTTTTTTTTTTGCTGCTTCTACAGCAAGTTTGTGCTCCTTCTGCGACTTGAGCTACAGACTACTTTGCTAACAGAAATTCACATTTCTTTTAAATGTAGTTTTCAAAAAACATTGATTAAAAGTGGCAATGTTTGCTGTGAATTCCATTTGTTGTTATTGATGTGTAAATATCATTTAATAGACTATGAAACATGTTGCAGCATTTATTTTCCTTACTAACTGTTATTTTTATTTTATTTTTAGGCATGGATTATTAAATGAAATATGGAAGCTAAAGGTTCTGAAAGACGTTACAACACTAGATTTCGAGGAGTTCCTAGATCCATCTTTACATATTCAAGAAAGAAATCTAGTTCAAAATCAAATGAGGAAGTCCAGTCACGTTCAGATCTTCGAAATGATTTTATTTACACAAAATTGGGTAAAAAGCCTGCTACTTATAGCAGAGATGATTCCATTGCTCCTCCTAAAGTCAAAATCAAGTTGGAAACAGTATCAAATGCAGTTAAACAGGAAAAGGAGACGACAGAAGAAGAACCAATTGCGAATCTTATCCCAAATGGCACCCACAAACCCTCTGTTAAAATTAATAACTCACGTGAGAGCAACCCCGAAATTAACAGTTCAATGCCTATCAAAATTGAAGTCAGTAAGTCCCCTGATCTCAGCATTGAAGTTAACAACTCGCCTGTCATCAAAACTGAAGTTAATGAGGAGTCGTCTCCTGAATTGTCCCCTAAATCGGGAAAAGAAATTGATGGAGTCTTTTTTGAAAAGAGCTCTGATGCTGATGATATTCATTCCACATTCAATAATGGCACAAAATCACCATGGATCATGTCCAAGGAGAAACTCAGTTGGAATAACTCCAACGTTGCAAGCTATAATCCCAAAACCAAAATGTTTCGTTGTGTAGTTTGCCATGCCGTTGGCTTTATGTCGAGGATCGGGGAACACTACTTGGGTACTCATTGCAATGCTAAAGTTTTTCATTGTCCGCAGTGCTCTTATTGCAGTGCTTGGTGGCGTTGCGTACGTAATCATATGAGCAAAAATCATGGAGTCTCGAATGCTCCGGCTTCGATGTGGAAAAATCAGCCGCTTTTAGACGAAATAATGCAAATTTTACAAAATTTGAAGTATAGTGTAGACTGTGAAGACAGAGTGGAAAGAGTTGCTGAGAACTGTGGTAAACGGTACATTTGTCCTAAATGTCCGTATGCTACAGATCGACGAGATCTTTATAATCGACATGAAAATATTCATCGCGAAGAAAAGCCATTTCAGTGTTATATTTGTTATAAATTGTTTAATCGTGCCGACCATGTAAAGAAACATTTTTGTCGCATCCATAAAGAGTTCAATTACGATATCAATTTAATTCGACGCTTGCCTTCAAAAAGGAGCCGAATACCCATAAGTCCTTCTCTAAATGGTGGAAGTTCTAGCTTAAGCCAAGAAATGAATTCATCATACAGTGATATGATTACTAAATCTTCAGCACATGTACCGGTGACACAATCTCAATTGTTAAATTGTTTAACGGGCTCGCCTACAATGGTGAGACTGAGCCGTGAGGTTGATCAAATACCTGAAAAGGAAGTTAATTTGTATGAGACGAAAAATGATAACACTTTCAACAAATCGCACAGCAATTTATTAACTTTTCTGACACAGAATGCTTTTTCGCCAAAACCCATACACAAGTCAGGTCCGGTGCGTAATCCAGAACCCCCGAAAGACATTCTCCAAGAAGCCCTCATGAAACCTCTAGGCTTTTCATCACTTCAAAGCACTACACCAAAGAAGTTTAACTGTGCATATTGTCCATGGACTGGCCCGAATGCATGGGCCTTGCGCATACACACCTCAATGCATTATAAAACATTTTGTGTTCTTTGTAACTTCAAATCTAGCGAAGCTAGTGACTTGGAAAATCACATGTGGGAATGCCACAAGAAGAAGACATGTAGCAAATGCAATTTCCTTGCTGATAGTGTAGGAGCTTTAGATACCCATATGAAAGAAGCTCAGTAAGTACTTTTTTTTTCTCCTTTTTCTGTTCCTTTTAAATGCCTGATTAATTATTTGAGTAAAATCTTTGCAAGCTTGCCATCAAGTTTAATGATGTGATAGCAATAACTTTGTTACGAAATTTTACGGATCAGACGTAAAAATTATTTCTAGTTTTTTCTCTTAGTCCCAATTTTTTACGCCTTTCAAAATTCAATTGCATCTACCTCTGTAAAATTATTCCGTTATGGTTTGCTATTTGATTCTACCACATCAGTGGCACACACAGGAATTTTGCACGGGGAGGGTCCAGAGTTAAAAATTCTGTTTTCATATCATACCTCAATATGCCGTCAAGCATATGCACTTGATTTTATTGAGTCTCGTGAACAAAAAACAGTAACAAATTAGCTATTGAATAAAAAATTACTACTAATTAATAAAACTACAGGAATAACAGAAACTTAATTAAATTACAGGAAAGAAAAAAAAAATATATGCCTTTACTTTTAGCATTATTCAAAAATGAAAATAGCGGAGCAAATTCAAGTATAAGAAGCACTAAGTCTGAAGACGAAGAAAAACCTCATTTTAATCTGTAATTAACAAAACAGATTGAACATGATTATTACACTATTCATTTAGTCTGCCTCTATGGGCTTAAAAAAATATCATAGAATAAAATCTAGTTTTCTAGTTCATTTTCTGATTTTATTTATACCTTCCTCAGTGTGTGATGGTGACATTGCTTGAATTCAGCAGCACAAGAACACATCAAACATTCATGTATGTATAATGAGTACGTTTTTAATCTTCTGAAAGGGGTCGAGAAAGATCTCTCGCCTGTGCAATTTGTTGTAGGAAAAGTGCACATTTTTAAAAATATCTTTTGACAAGAGGATTTTATTTTTCTACTTTTTGAACTGAAACTAGTGTATCTTTGTTTTTAAATATTTTATGTTTAAATACAATAGACCATCGTTTTACGCGAGGGTTATGCTCCACAGAAATGTCACGTAAATTGAGACCTAATATTAATGTTAAAATAGGGGTTTGGTTCCGTAGATAACGAAATACTTCATTCTAGTGATGACTAATTGTACAATAAGTTTAATGTGTAGTTATATCGACTTTTATGCACAACATGCATAAAGAAAGCATAAATTAATTTTGTGTTCTATTTATAAAGAGGAGCTGGCTTTGATTGTCTTTTGGCAGTCATTAAGAATTTTTCTCTGTAATTCTTTGCAGAGCATTAAAGTATCCATGATCACTTGCGTCATTTCCATGATAGAATCTTCCTCCACTAACAAATCAGAGAAATCATTTCTATTGTCCAGGAATGGCTCAAAATTTTCAAAGTGAACGTCTTTGGTTTTGGTTTCACGGAAGTCGGTATCCTCGTTGGTTTTGGCCTCATCTGTCACTCCTAAAAGCTCTTCTTCCAGTGAGTTCCGAACTGTGTGAGTTTATAATAACTTTACTTCTGGAAAGAGCTCTGGACCAATCGCATAAAATGTCTCCAGTGGCCCAAGCTCGATTTCTAGCACGCCAAAATGCAGTTGATTACGCATAATCTGCAATCTTTAGGAGTTTGGATTTTGAAAGAGGGGAAAATTTTATCTGTTTGCATTGCCGCATGCACGTAAAACAAAACTCATCAGCGTAAAATAAAATAAAGGTGTCAAATTTTAAACCGCGTATAATTGAAACCGCGTAAAATAACCCCGTATAAACGAGGGTCTACTGTACATATAATCATAATCAATCAAGAAAAAAATGCAAGAGCTATGGGAGGGGTTCAGATGCCCTGGACCCCTCTCTCTTGTGCGTGCCACTGTACCGCATGGATTTCCTTAATTTTGTACTTCATTTTTAATTTTTCTAATACATATTCCATAGAACTTGTGCAATCACCCATGCGCTCTTGGAAATTTGAATCCAGTTGTAGAGTTCAATCAAACTAGATTATTCATTTTGTATGAAAATTGATTAAAGACAGTTCAGATGGCCATGGAATGTCAATGTTATAGAATTTAGATGGTAAAATTAGGCATAAGTCGGTAAATGTTGCTAGTTACTTAAATTCAGGATTTTTTTCATTATTTTAAAACTTTGTTGATCATATTAGTTAATTTAAATGTTAAGTGTATGTTAGCTTATTAACCCTTTGCACTAATATTTTTTCATCATTCTTAATTTTGTTTGTCCTTAATTAAACTGGAGCAAATTTTCGAAGTTTTACTGATACCCCTTGCCAAAAGTTGTCATTCAATGATCTGTTGATGTTTTGTCTTACAAATCTTACTACTACAGTCAAACCCCGCTATAACGAACCCTCAACGGACCGACTTGAGAGAGCGCTATAACCGGGGGTTCGCTACATCCGATTTTCCAAAAAATAGTCAAAATTCAGTAATATTTTACAATAATAATCATCATAATTGCACAATGACTTAATTAGTAGTTAGGGTAGTAAAATTAAGTTTTAGAAATAACTAGTAACTATATTTTACTCAATAATAAGTAAATTAAAATTTTACTTTTTTTTATTTATCAGTAGCATGGAAGAAAGACGTTATTTTCGGTTGAAAACTTTTGGATTTTATATACATATCAATTTTTTTCTCAACTACTGCAAAAGAATCCACAATATGTTTGTCAATGTTTTCAGTCGCAAAAAAATTGTTCAAAATATTTACAGCTGCTTTTGCAGCAGAAATGGACCCAAGATTTTTTGTTTGATTTATAAACTAGAGAGAGTTTCTTCACGTTCTTAAAGCACCTGGGTTTATTCGATTTTCCAATAACCATCAACTTTCGTTTTTCAGAGCCAGTCATGTTAGCACAAATAAGTGGTTATCCGTGTGTTGGAGTGTTTTCCGCCGACACATTTTTCACCTTTTAACTTCAGTGTTTGATTTGGAGTCAGCTTATAAAATAAGCCCGCTTCGTCGGCGTTAAAAATATCCTTTTCGTCGTAATTTCGAATGATGTCCGGCCACACATTTTGCATCCAATCCTTCACATCAGAAGAGCACACACTTGCAGCTTCACCCTCAACTTTTCCACTCGTTATGTTGTGCCGTTTCTTGAATCTATCCAACCACCCGTTGAAACAGACAAACCCTTTTTCATTAGAATGTTCGGCAAATTCATTTGCCTTTGCCTGCAGAATGGCTCCCGTTATCAGTACATTTCTGTTCCTCTGCAGAGTGAACCACTTAAATAACGCTTCTTCTACATTTTCCCTTACTGCTTTTCGCATTTTTTTACAGACGTTTATGTTTGTTTCATAGGCAGAAACAATTGCATCACAGTTCTGCCAAATAGTGGCTACAGTAGATTTTGAGAGCGAAAATTTTTTGCAAAGTAAGGATTAGGTTTCGCCACTTTCTAAATTGCGAATTAATTGCACATTTTCTTCAACAGAAAATGCTTTGCCTTTATTTCGCCTGGCCATGATGATTTCTACCTAGTTCACACGATTATCCGCAGTGGAAATTAAACTAAAAATCGGAGCAAACGCACGAGTGACCAATAATCTCGTCCTCTGACTAAAACCAGTTGAGAAAATTGAGGGAGCTTGAAAATCGGCTCGCCCCCCCCCCCCCCCCCTCCTGAAGAAGCAGCTGCTCTTGCAAGGAACAATAAATGAGGAATGTGGTTTGGACTAGAGTTGAGAATTGTAGAAGATGGAGTTTGCTGAGAGAACAATTGCTAATGAATTTCATTGGGGCATGTGCAAAGAAGAACTTGAAAAATCAGACATTTTAGGATCGTTATAGCCGATTTTTTCGTGTTTCTGGGTCGTTATAAGCATATGGAATTGTATTAATGACATAGGGCTTCAGTTGGGACCAATTAAAAGGTTCGCTACAACCGGGAGATCGCTATATCCCGGGTTCGCTGTAGAGGGGTTTGACTGTATTATATATGTGGAAGTTTGTCTGTATGGATGGATGTTTGTTACTCTTTCACGCAAAAACTACTGAATGCATTTTGATGAAACTTTACAATAATATAGCTTATGCATCAGAATAACACATAGGGTAGTTTTCATCCCGTTATGGGGGGCAAAACCCCCCTATAGGGGAGCAATAAAACACAATTTTCGTATAAATTCTCTAATATGGGGATGAAAAAATGCTTGCACAAATTAACATTATATGTCCATTGAAAGCTCTAATTTTTCTGCTGAAGATGGCACCTGTTTGAAATTTCTAAGTAGAATAAAAAACGAGTTATTAGCTTTTTTTAGTTCCATGTTCGAAGGCTTTCCTCAACTCAAAACAGTATTTAGTGTATCATCTCAACTCCCCGTCGATAGCGACAATTGTTGTATTGTTGACTATTTTTGCTTTTCGTATGACTATTTGATGCTTTTCGCAAGTTAAATCTTAAAGTACGATTTTTGAGCAAGATTGGCAAATATTTGGCTGATTATTTTCCAGTTTAACGCAACTTTGAGGCAATTAATGGGGGTTTTTTTTAGTTATTTGAGTTGACTGGGTATTTGATCATCCAGCAGGATTCTGGCCAAACTTTTTTTGCGGAATCATTTCAACAGCTAAGGCATTTGGCAATTTTTTCAATTGTTGCTGTTTTTAAAGCTAAAGACTCCGCAATACTGTTTCTCGGGTTACACCATGCAACCAAAATATCGTCATTTCTTTAATATTTCTTTCTTTAAATCATTTGTTAACATGTAAAATAATACGCCAACTAAATTAAGCAAATCCATAAACAGCACGAATTTGCACACAATTTCAAACAATTGCCAAATTTTACTACTTATTTTGGAAAGAATTCGGGTAGCATTTTATGGTCACCAGAATTTAGGCACTCAGTATTGAGGTTGTTTCGTTCAGTCAAAAGTAGATAAAATAACAAAAAAAAAAAGAAAAACATGGACCCAGAAAATACTTTTATTTTCCCAACAGTTATTTAATTAATTTTTTTAAATGTCCGATTTTGAAAACAATTCATGGTCTTTATGACGTTACAAATGATGCTCTTTGGCGCATCTTTCTATCACATTTCCACGTTATGATAATCAAGAAGCGAATTAAAATTGCGCTCTACGCTTGCTATCAACCATATCGTTGCCAATACACGTGAGTAAAAGATGCGAATTAAATATTTTATTCTGTGAATAGCAACACTGAATGGCATTTCATCATTTGTGATGTCATCAGGAGAAGTATAAACAATGAAAGCATACCGATTTAAGTAATTTTTTAAAAATATTAAACTTCAACAAATTATTTAAAAAATGGTCAGATCCTATGTTTTTAAGCTTGCTCTTTCAGAAAAAAATACTTTTAAAATTTTGGACAGGACCCCTTTGGCGACACTATCTCTTCGATGAAAATTAGTAACACAGTTTTACAAAGTAGGGAGGGGGAGCCTTATCCAAGGTATCTCAAAACGATTACCGCAAATTTGGTAACATTTTAAATCGCAGTAAGGGATTACAGGCGGCTACATTTGTTTAAAGTTTGTGCTTCAATAGCAACATAGAGAAGAGTTTAGAATATGTTCAAAAAAAAAAATAAATAAATAAATCTTTTTAAACAAGTGAAGTTTAATTCCATATCTTGGGAATTCCTCAAATTTGTATATGCTTAAATGTCGTTTTTTCGTTTCTAAAAGTTTCTAAAAAAATTTTCTTCATACTTATTGCCATTTTACTTTTATGGGTAAGGAAGAAGCTGGATTTTTAATCACATGAAAGCGGTGTGTTTTGAGTTATTTCAGGTTGCAAAAGAAAATAACTAAAAGTAGCAATATTGTTTCTCATAATTATTACAGACCCAGGCAACACCAGGTATTTTTGCTATGTATAATATTCTGGTAACTAAAAAAAGAAAGTTATTAAATAGAGTCTGCCCCCTACCCCCAGTTACCTTTGTAAAAGATTCATTTTTCGCCAGGAACGGCCAAAATACATGCAAAAAATTTTCTTTATAGCATCTTCTGTGCAGACGTTTGTCACCATAAGGCTTTTAAACGGCTGGACCGATTTTGATCAAATTTTTTGTGCGTAATTAAGTTGTGGCGAGCATGGTTTTGAAGCGCGATGGATTGAATCAAAAGCGTTTTTGTTAATTAATTAATTTAAAGATTGGATGGTTATGTCTCCCAAACGATTAATATTTATTTTAACCTATTGTTGAGCGAGAACTGAAATAAATATCTAACCCGTTGCCAAAGGACAATAAGAAAGCGAGCTCTGCTTTTGTAATGAAATTTCCTACTGTAATATGTCAATTGAGAATAGATAAAACGTAGAGAAAGAGTGAAGCCTTCATTTCTTGAAAGCAACGATTTTAGGTCCCGAGATATATTTGAAAGTAAAGTACTGGAAGGTTCACATAAAACGTGTGTTCTGTCGTCGTAATTGAACTATATGACCAGATTGGTGTTTTAGGTTTTCCTAACCAAATGATCAGAAAGTATCGTACCTAGCAACATGTATTTCTCAGCTCAAATCCATCTGAGTTTTGGCACCAATGTCAAGAATACTTTAAGGATTATCGAACTAATCAGTACATTATTAAAGGAAAAGATGATGGAATTTAAAGACGAAACAAATTTAATTTTCGTCCTGATAAATTACAACAGGGTAGTTATGTACACAAAATGTCTTCCACATTTGAAGTGTTTTTTGTTGATCCTAATTTTTTTCAATGTTGTTAGTATCATTTCATCCCTTATGTCAAGTTTCTCTATTCGCTGCTTTCCAACTTTTAACGTTTTACCTAAATAATACCAAACTTGATTTTGCTCATTTTCTAAAACAATTTGCTCATTATATTTCTTTCAAAACCAGAGCATGATTTAAACTATATTTTGTAGCTTTGTTCTGTACCGTCTACTGAAAAATGTACGAGAAAAAAGATAAATGTGTTAAAGGCATTTCATTTCATATCCTGTGCTTGAGAAAATGCGACTCCAAACTGTATTGCTCATTGTTAAATGAAATGTGGATTTTTATTAACATTAGATGAGGATTTTGTTCAAGACATTATTGCATTGCATATGAATATTGATGCTTTTTTCAAATATTGAAGAATTTAGGGATTGTGATGCAAAATTTTATTACCTCGGTAGTTCCAGAAATAATCAGAGTTAGTAGATTCATCAGATAGTGCAAGTGAACACTCAGAAGTCGAATTCAGAACTGCATTTTCGCTTGATGCTGCTATTGAAAGGATTTTAAAATCCTTGCTATAGTCCTTATTATTATATATCCTTTCAAAGTAATTGGGAGGGCTCTTTCTGCAAGACAACAACAAAAAACCTATCAGGCAGGCAAAAATTTTAAACCCAGTTATTTTTTAAGTATTATATCTAATCTTGTCAGTTTGTGCAGGAAATTTATTTTATATAATAAATGTGTTGGAAAGTATTTTTACTGTGTAAATGTACCGCCATTCAAATTATTGCATAGTATTTTGTTTGATGCAAATTCGGTTGACCCCAGTATAACATTTTCCCACATATTACATTAGTTGCTAGTTCTCATCAGTTCCATGAAAACTGTTAAATCAGGTTTCTTCTGTATTGTAAGTTTCGGCTTTATTTCCTTTTTTGTATTTGTCATCATTTCTTAAAATAGATTGGAGGCTGCTTGCTTAAACCAAAATTGGGTTGAAATTCATATGTAATTTGTCATTTAATTAATTGTGGCTATTTTCTGTTTCAATTTTAGTGGACAAAAGCCTCAGTTTTCATGTCGACATTGCTCCCAATCATTCGAAGTGCGGTCCGACATGGAAGCTCATTGCATCTTCATTCATAATCAAGTTCTGCAAGAGTGTAAGAAAAATGGTTGTGATTTTTGTACCACTGATCCCGATATTCTGGGAACTCATAAAAAAGAAAACCATAGCTCACCTTCTACATCTACAAGTGAGTATTTTGTGATTTATGCATTTCTGACCTGTCTAATTTATTGATAAATCATAATTGTGCAGAATAAGAGTTATGACAAATGCTTCATTTTTTCCTTAATGATGCAATTTGCATAGTAACCAAACATAATAAAATGTTAAGTGAGTCATTCTATCGTGACGAACGTAACATTCAGACTCTCTTTCTTTGCATAACCAGAGTTTTTAATGTTTAATAATCATTTACTTGTGATTTTTCTGAACTTGATGAAAGAATAAAACTTCTGTGTAATACTTCATACAAGAAAACACAGTATAAATCACTTATTTTGGTTTTTGAAACTAAATTACTACACTGTGACGAACGCAACATTTTTTGCAACCTTGAATTTGCAACATGAAATTCAGCTCTCAATTTCTCTCAAGTTTAGATAAATATCATTGTAAAAATAACATATTGCATTATTTTCATTCCCAAACTTCACTTTTCATGCAGAATAATACTCAATTTTGCACATAATGTAATAGAAATGAATAGAAATTCAAAATATGATGTGACGAATGTAACGGTGAAGCACGCAACTCTGAAGATGGAAAATTTTAGAAATAAACTTGTTTAGTTTTTTAGGTAGGTGCGTACGTGTCCAAATACTAATTAAGGAGCCTGATACTTTGGAAAATTATCACTTCTATCAACAAATTTTCAACTTGAATTAAATGAATGCTTGTTGATTTGCTTTGTGAAAACTTGTTTTTTTTTCTACTCTGTTTTGAAGTTAAACCTTTTATGTGTTGACTTTGAATTTCTGATCCGCAACCTTTTTTTGCGATGGAAGTTACATAGTTGTTTTTTAAATGTTGCCAAAAACAAAGAAAATGGTAGTAATTATAAAGTTAGTTTTTTAAATGAATTTAAAAAATTAATTTTAATGCTAAACTTCAGCAAGCATATATTTATAGATTTTTGGCATTATAAACTTTTCAAATAATGTAGGTTTTTGAAGATTTCTTTGATTCAAGTCAAGTGATCAGTTTAAAAGTGTAATCCACATTGCTAAGGTTTAGTCTTGAGTTTTGTTTAGTAACTTTTATTACAAAACTAACTTTTTAACTACTATTATTTTTCAGTTTTTGGCAACAGGATTTTGAGTAATGCTTAGCTTTTTCGTTGTTTATAATATATTTTGTTCATCAAAATATACCATTCTGTTGTGAATGTGGCTAAGTCAGGCGCAGAAGCTTGGCTGAGAGAAAACCTGCAGGTGAAGTAACACAAGATAAAAGTTTCACCACTATTGTGGGTCTTTTCGACACACATTTGTTTTTTATCACGCACAAGCAGAATATCTTTTCCGAGATAACTACCACTAACTACCAAGAACTGTAATTTTCTTTTCCAAAAAAAAAAAAACTTAATTGTAAAGATTGTTTTGCCAGGGGGGGGGGAGGCCTCTTTAATGAAATGTTTTGACTTAAATTTTTGCCACAGTAATTTCATTATTATTTAGCAAGATAACATATAAGAGCCTATTTGTTCATGGACTATTTGGAAGAGAATGTTTTTTAAGTCTTTCCACAAACTTGGCATGTTGTAAAGGCAAGGTTACATGGGTTTACAACTCTATTCAAAATTATCTTGCTATAGCTTCCCTGTGATTGATTCTCTTCTCCTGCATTCTCATTTTTGATCCCTCAGTCTTTTTTTTTTCCTTGATTTTCTTATCTTTGTTTTTACGTTGCGGTAGTAATATTTGCATACGCTCTGCTGATTTTTTCCTTGTTATTTTCATCTTTGTGTACCTGCTATTCTTGCTCTGCTTTAACTCTTTTTGAGGCTGTTTTTTTCCGTAGCATACTACCCATGAAAAATCCTCAAATAAGTGCTAAAAAATAGTCATTTCTTGTCCAAATTACAAAATATTATATGATGACATGAAAAAAATTATATTATTTTAAACTATAAATTTCATCTGTTTCTTATTGAACTAAACGTTCAAATATTTCCAAAAATTGTAAGTATCAAATTTTTATTTGAATCTGTTGAAAGTTAAGGCCTTTATTTACGATGTTTAGGTTTTCTTTTCAAAAGAAGGTTGGTTATAAAATTTCTGCATATGCTGCACCTAAATATTGCACAGTTAATAACATTCCTTTGAGTTATGAATGGAATTGAAATTAATTGTCTTGGTAGTGTTGTGAATTGCCTTTCATAACTCTAATAATTGTTACACGAGGAAGTTTTTATGTAATAGAGTTATTGTTATTTTTTTTTTTTTTGAATGAACATTTCAAAGAAAAATATTATCAAATACTCATTAATTAAAGCTTATTTATATTTATATTTTTGCATTACGAATATTACAGTAAATGATAAGATTACACTCCTTTAGCTTTAGCATACTTTTGGACAGTTTAAGACTAGGACTCAACCAATGCAACGGCCAGGCTGAAGCATCTTCAATGGTTCGAAAATTTAGCCATCGGCATCGGCAACTGATGCTAACTTGGATCAGCCTTAAAAAACATCTAAATGCCGATATATCACCGATGTTTTTCGGAAAAAAAAAGAAAAAAGAATCTTAACTTGTATTTACCCAATCCCATGCTTTTTCCGGCATGCTGGTTAATGCGGGATAATATGGTAATATAATATTGTTCCTAGATAGTTTTTAGTTGTTGCACATCTAATTCACACTTCATTATAAAATTGGTTGCAATTGAAACCATTGAGCTGAAAATTACTATAGCATAGCCAGAGCTAAGGCAGAGTTGGAAGCAATTTGAAATATTGATCTATAACTCAGCTGTTCTGTATTTCTTACAGAACCACCAATGTTTTAATTTAGCATTGTGTTCATCTAATTGTGTAAAACACAACATTTTATGGTCTCTTATACCACTTAAAACAATATATTTTTATAAAGTGTAACTTAGCTGTTCTGTACAACTTAGAAAACTACCAATGTTAATTTTGCATGGTTTTCATCTAATAGTGTAAAACACAACATTTTATGTTCTCTTTTCCCACTTAAAACAAAGTATATTATTATAATCAAAGAGAGATAAAAAGAACAAGATGAAAGTTATTTAAAAAATGCAAATACAAAAATACAAATGTGATGACCTGCAACAGGTTCTGGATCCAGCAAAGCTGGTCCTAGTCAATTAACCAAACCTCAGTGAAGGTTTAATAGCCCTCTTAAAGATATCTACCACCTCGCTCCACATAGCTTATTCTGTTGAGCTGTTTCAAGTGCCTTTCAGCTATACTGAAGCAGTACCGTTTTCTCCTTTCCAAATTTGCCTGAGATTAAAAACTTTTTAAACTAAGTACAGTAGACGTTCATTAATCTGGACTATTTAGGAGATCCAAGTCGCCCAAATTAATGAAAGTATAAATCAAACAAAAGAACCTGGTAATTTAAGCCAAGGTGCATAAACTACTGTATGCAGTAAAAATTGTGTTTTGAATTTAAGGGAATAAAATATAAAATTGCATAAGAGGAAATTACAAAAATACAAATATGACCTACATAAAAATATACTATTGCTCTAACTCGCCTTTTATTTATACAGTATGCACATCTAAATGGCTGTCTCAAATATGCTAAGTCTGGATTGATGAGGGTTTACTGTATTTTTTTTAAAAGAAATAGTTGATCAGAGATAGATATAAATTCGTTCTGCAATGGAAACTATTAATTCATTGACTAATTTGATTATGTTTTGTTGAAATAAGGCAGAACTGGTTCTCATAAATAAAGTATTTAAATGGACTTGAGGTTCTATTTTTTTTAAATTAAGATTTGATAATTATATAATGATTAATATTTTAAACAGATACAATTTAAATAAATGAACATTGTATTTCTTCCATGTTTTAGTTGTGCCTGTCTGATCAACCTTTATTATTTTGAATTTTACTCAATTCAATTTTATAAATTCTTCCTATTTTTTTCCCTACAAAGCTCAAGATACGAGTGCCTCTAGAACCCTGTGCCTCTACTGTGGGTGTGATTTTGCCGATCCTGCATCACTCTCTCTGCATGAAGAAGTCTTTCACGAGAATCCTCTCCAGAAAGCAAGCAAGCGCCCTCTCAACCCTTATGGCTGTGCAGTGTGCGGCTATTCCACCCCCAAGCAGCCCATGATGATGGAGCACATGCGGATCCACACCGGCCAATCTCTGCGTTGCCAGGCCGGGGAAGGATGCCTGTTCTCAACGCCATACGATACAGTTCTCAGGGAGCACGTGCTACAGAGTCACAGTAACGACGACGGCATAGTCAGGTGTCCTCACTGTGGCTTCCGATGCAGCACACGCTTTTCGTTCGTCACCCATTACAAGGAGCTCCATCACCCATTCTGTTGCCAGCTTTGCGAGGACATTGAGCACAAGCATTTTGTACAACCCTTCGCCAACTCTTACCTGGAATCTTCCATCAAGGCCATGTTCCCCTTCGCGAAGCAAGTGAACTCGGCCTCGATCGCCGAGATGAAATCTTTGGATGACTCCGGCAGGCGTTCTCGCAAGCAGATGCAACCGCGGAAAGTCTTGGTCCATGAAGAGACCGGCGAAGAACAACCAGTCGCCAAGCGAAACGCAAAACGTTCTAGCTCTAGAAACAGAGAGAGAGATAGATTTATATCTTTGTATTCGAAAAAAGTTAGGAAGATAGCTCAAATGCCTCTTTTAAAGTGTAGGTTTTGTGTCAAATGTCCGATATTTTTTAGGCATAAACGTAACTATTTACTTCATAGACATTGGCATAGTTTGAAAAAACATCAATGTAACAAGTGCATTCAAACATTTTGCCATCGGTACCAGGTGCTTATACATCAGAGAGAACATAACGAAACATTGAATGAAGCCTCTTAGCATAAAACTGTAAATATTTTTTTCCCTAACAATTGATATGTTAGTTTTGAATATTTGGGGATGATATAGCAATGGTTTCTTTTTTTTCTTTGCAGAGCAAACAGCAACAGTGTTTTGTTACTGGAACCAAGTGTGTTCCAGGTTTTGAAATTTTGGTTATATGGTATCTGTGGTGTTAGTCTAAAGCTGGTGGTTGTTATGTTTTATGTTGAAAAATTTATGATGAAGTGCACTGTTAAGTTTCATCGAAAGAACGCCTAATCATGTGCATGTTTGTGTGTTGATGTTTGGCATGTGATAATTTCCAGGATCCTGCTGTTTGCAATTGTGATAATTTTCTGGCCTGGAATAAAAAATGATTAATTTCTCAATTATATAAAAATTATAAAAAATATTGAATTAAAAGATTATAACTGAAATTTGTATTTACACTTATTGTACACTGCCAGCAGAACACTGTTCTGATTGTTGCTGTGATCAGGGGCCGTAATCTTGTTTCACTTAGTGTGATTCACTTCATTTTGTGTAAATGAGCCCTATAGATCACTTGGTAATAAAAGCTAATCTCCGTTTACTTGTCAGTGAAAGTCTGTTCAAGGGCTCTAAGGTCTGAAATAGATTTAAGCCGGCAAAAATTCATCAGCTTAAATCTCTTTTACAGATTTTCCAAGTGAATGGGTATTAAAAATTCATCCTTGCCAAGCTTTCCCCAGATTTTGGACCTTTCTTCTGATTTCTGTTAAAAATCTCCCAAATGTCATAAATCTCAGAGAAAATCCCTTTACTTTGGGCATTTTGGAAAAAAAAAATCCCTGCACAGTTATTTTCGCAAAGATAATCCCTCATTTTATCTGCAATCCAATCCCTTTTTAATGAGATTTGATCACATGTTAATTCAAAATTTAACTTTTATTATTTAGTTTCAATTGTTCTATGTCTGTACAATCTAATTAATTTGCATATGGTTCTACTTTGAGTGATAGTAAAAAAAGTCCCTATTTTTCCCTAAACACCAACGAATGATGCAATCAATATACCGGTTCGTCTTAATCATCCTTGGGATTTTTTTTCTTTGAATGTTGACAGGTATGTTACCAATATTGTTACCAAGTGAACTGTAGCGCTGATTCAGACCAAGTGAATCTTACGGAGTAAAGTAAGGTTAGGGCTCTATCAATGCTTGCTTAAAAGCAATTAGAGTGGTAAACCGGTGAAAAAAAATTGAGACTGGGGAAAAAAAGATTGTTAGTACTTTTAACATTTGAATTAATGTTGGAAGTTCATATTGCCAGTTTTGAGAATCTGTAGTTTGTTGTATTAAATTGGGAGTTTTCTTTCTTTTTTTTTTAAATGGTCATTGATTTTTTTTTTACCAGAGACTAGGATTATAATACACTAGCAAATGCATCAGTTCCTCTAACATTGCTCATGTTTTGTGTTTTACAAGACACTTGGTAGTATGAGAGAAAAACCATATCAGATTTCTTGTGTCTGCCATATTTTGTGCTTGTGGTCAATTATTGTACACAAAGAAATAAGACTAGTTAAGGTTTCTGGGTCCAAATATCCATGCAACTCTTATCTGAATATATCTCGTGGTTTTCATCATAACACAACTAAATGTAACCAATATTTTTGCATTTTAATAGCTGATTACTATTTAGAGTGAGTGCTTGCTCATGTTTAGTTTTTTATCTAGGCAAAATAACTTATCTTTCTCAAAGTGCCCACTACTGAAGGTAATAAATATTGAGATATGAAAATATTTTAGCTGGCTGATAAAAAATGAAAGACTTTATTTTATTCAAATGCATAATTAGGCCTTCTTTTTCATCCCAGATTAAAATAGATCTCAAAAATATAATTTATAATGTAAAAAACCATGGGTTTGAGAAATTGTCTCCCCCCCCTTTTAAAAATTGTTTCTTTACCAAAAATTATTGGAAAAAATAACTATTTTGCAATAATTTTTCAAATTTCAAATTGTATTTTGCATTGTAATTTTACTAAGCATTAATAAATAAATAAACACAGCATTGCTTCATTTATTTTATTTAGTGATTTGAAGTGATTACTTATCTTTGTTTGCAAATGTAAAATGGTCTTGGGGCTGGAAGCTCTGCACGTTCTTTTAAAAAAATATTTTTACTATACTCTTGTGGATTGCAATTGAATTAATGCATAAGAATGCTGCAAATTATTTTTTTTTTCTGTATTTTTCATTAATTTGCTAATATTGGGGGCTTGTGTATTTGCAAGTATGCTAGTTATTTTAAATCGTTAATGTTTAATAATTCATTTTGGTGAAGTAAATAAAGAAATAAAATTGGTAAAAGTACTGCTATATTAATTGCCAAAGAAATATGCTTTTGATTGAAAATTTTAGGATGAAACATCTTTGTTTTCAGTAAAAGAAACCAATAGTTTCTTTTTTCAACTGAAGTCTTGCCTAAAATTGCATTTGCTTACTCTAATAAATAATCAGCAAAATGCATTCTAACATTCACTTTTCAGCTTTTGTGTTTTTTTCTGAACATTTACTTGTGATCACCATGTTAAATTTCTGCATTGCATTTTTTTCTCCGGTGAAAGTAAACCAGTGTGTTGTTATTATATATTCTTGAGAATCTATTGTGTGTTTAACTAGAAATGTGTTATAATGCTTATAATTATTCTTGTTATATGTTTATTTGATTTTCTTTGTTTGATTAAATGTCTTTTTTTTCTTTTTTTTTTAGTAATCAAAACATGATACTTTTTGAAATGGTAACCAGAGTTTAGTCGGCAAACCCCAGAGCAAAAATTTCATTGTACTGATGCATAGATTTGCACAAAAATTGGTGAATCATGAACAACCCCTCTCCTCCTCCCCTTGTTGATAGGAAGAATGACAATTCCGACATTTGTTCAATTTCAATTGGCAAATGGTTAACCCAATAAAGAGCAAAAATCTAGTCCAGCCTAAAGCAAAACTATTGCAAAAGGTTGAATCTTGAATTATTATTGTTTTAGTTACCTTTTGCATATCTGTGGGATAACTTAAATAAACGGTTAATATGCCTGTTATATGTGTGTGGTTGGTCATTTTTTTGATAAGAATATTATACATTTTTGTTGTTTATGTTGAATTTAACTTCATAAGTTACTGTATTGTCTCACCTGGCTAATGTTCCAAAAAATGGAATCAGTTGACACCTTTTGAATATTTTAGGTTCAAACCAGTTTTTATTTAATTTGTGAAAGATTATGCTTTCGATGAAATGATATTCCATACTTTCAGTAGTATTTTAATTACTTGAATCTTCTTTATTTGCATCTAAGGATGAAGAACACAAAATTGTCCTTTTAGTTAAAAAAACATAATAATAATAATGAATAATTTTAAAAGAAAATATAAAAGAAATAATAATTTAAAATTTTTTGTTCTTTGAAAATGCATTATCACTAGCTTTCCCTCCTTTAACCTCCTGTACTCAATTACGGAGTAAAATTGGAATTAAAATTTGATTCTTGTTAATCCTAATTATCAACGCTGTGCATTTGCAAAAAGCAGTTCTGAAAAATATTGCTTTATTATGTTACTACAGTAAGAATTATTTTCAATGTCCGGATTTTCAATTTTGATCATCCCAAACAACCTTTTGCAATTCTATTCTTCAAGTCTGAACAAATTGCTTTGGAAAGATTATCATCAGGTTGCAGGATCACTTCATGGAATTTTGTCTTGATGAAATAATTGAGATATGCAAGTCAAAAAGGATAGAAAATTGATAACCTATTTAAAGGAAAAATAAAATGTAACATTAGAAATTATTTTCCCTCTTTGAGAAATACATCAAAAACTTAGGTTGTGCATTTTTAAATGCAGTTTTTGTGTAGTCAAATTTTCTGCAGAAAATGTTTGATATATACTGGTCTCCGGCGTTACCTACCGTATTACCCCGCATTAGCCGGCATACTGGAAAAAAGCGAGGTTGACCAGCATGCCAGGAAATTTGAATTTTCGGTCATGCCGGATAATACGAGGTTTATTTTGCAACAAAAAAAAAAAGTAAATTTCCCAATTCTGTTCCAATTAGAAAGCAAAGCATTATTACTGTGATTCGTTCGTAATTTTTTTAAGATAAATTCTTTTTGGTTTCTTTTTGAGAGGTAAGTTTAATTTTTATTTATTGAATAGCTATAGTAAATTCTTTAAGGCTGGCTTAGCGGCAATAACTTACTGCTTAAATGTTTGCTTAGTTTTTATTTAATTTTAAAAAGTTATTGGTTATTGAATAATATTTTTCTTGTTGAAATAACAAATGACATTGTTAGTCAATACTTTTACAAAATTAAACCGTTTATTAATACTAATACGATATGTATACAACTTATATTATTTTTTTAAGGTGAACATATATTTTTTATAGCATACTTTTTTCCTAACATTGATTTGTCTGGCATACCGGAAAGGACCAGGCAAGTGTTACGGAAACTCTGGTGACTCCCGAATTTCGCGGCATGCCGGCTAATGCAGGGTAATAACAGTAATAATTTTTACCCTTAAATTGAATTTACACATCTGGTTACCTAAAGCTCATATTATAGTTTTTACTTCCTCAAATCAAATTATTTTCAATCAAATAAATCGTGCAATTTTTACAAGAGACAATTTAAAATGAGCTGAATTTCCAGCCTTACATTTAAATTTTCTTTACTGTTCATGTGAATTCTTTTTATAAGTTAGTCAAGCAGTTGGCTCTTAGTTGTGCTACTTCCTGTTTCATCTGCCAGACCACCAGAACATAAAAACATATTTTTATTAGTGACGAAATTTGTAGTCAAGCTTGAAAATCAGGATAAATTTGCATTGAATATTACAAGCACATTTTTCAACTTTCAAGAGTAGTATTCTGCCGTGCTAAGCACAGATGTGGTATCTGCACATATTATCAAAATTGAGTTATTGTCACCAGGTGGTCGTTAGTAATTTATTTTACCTAAATCTCAAGTTTTTTGGTGATTTGCAAATGCGAAATATTAAAAAAAGCTTTAAGAAAAAAGTCGTAACTGCAAATTTGCTTAGTTTGCTAAGGCAATTTGAACGTAAATGACAAATACTAAGCCTTTAATGTGGTATCTGCGCAGTTACCACTTTTTTCCTTAGTAATTTGTAGATACGACTTTTATACCTTAGTAAAGCAGCAAATTTAATAATGTAGCAGTTTATTGTAACACAGAATATTAAAATAAGTTTACCGTTGAATAGTTGATACAGGTTGATAACAAAAACTAATAAAACTTTGCATAATTGTTAAAGTAAATATTCAGCTTTTTCTATTTAAATGGTTATTTAAAATGCGAATTCTAAAGATGAAATGCATGTAAAATATTCACTAATTCTTTCATGCAAAAAAAAAAAAAACGCATTTGTCTGCTGCCAAAATTATCTTCATGCTCGGTAAAAATGAATCTAGAAAATAAAACATTATTAAAAAATATATTCTTTGAACATAAAAAACAGAAAATTGTTATGGATTACAGTTTTAACTGTCCGGAGTTTTGAAAATGGTATCTTTCAGAAGATAGATTCTGTTAGATTTGTATTATTAAATAAAGCGAAACAGCTAAGTCCAAAGAAAGCAGATGTTTTCAGTATTATTTAATGATACATTGAGCACTTTTTTCTAAGCTACTTTTGTCGTATCTGTGCAGATACCCCTAAAAATGCCTAGTAATTGTCACTTACGGTGCAAATAGCTTAATATATGGAAAGGTTTTGAAAAGAAAATTTGTCGTAACTACATTTATTAATTTCAAATTTAGATTTTTACAAAAATACTCTCTTACAGTTTTTCGATAAGTTATTTACGAAACAACTACCGCAAGTTGAGCATTTAATTAAGTCATAAATCAAAGAAATGAGTTGTAAAACTTTAATCATCAATTTCTCATTTTGAGCTCTACTGCAGATACCACATCTGTGCTTAGCACGGCAGTATTGTACCTGTCCTTTTCTTTTATAGAAATTGCACTTAGTAACTAGACTTTTAGAAACATTTGGACAAAAGACAATTTGCTACGGTATGCCAAGTGCAATTTCTATCAATTGATGAAGGAATTTAATCTGCAAAAGTATATTTTTGATTTTTTTTTTTTTTTTTTTTTTTTTTTTTTTTGAGCATGAAAAATTTTAATGCATGTTTCCATTGTTCTTATTTCTTGAAGATTAACAGTATAACTGTTTATGAAGAGTTACAGAAAATTAAATTATTAAAGTTTACCATTTTGATGGATACTGATTTTTACTGTATGTTTATTTTTTGCTGAAAAACTGCATACAGCATTTTTTTTTTTTTTTATGTTTCTTTTTTCTAAAAAGAATTATTTTTATTGCTATTACATGCAACATATATTTACAAAACTGTTTCGACTTATTGCACAATCAATATTTTTTCTAAATCCTGGGCCAATTGCATAAACCCTAAGTGTTTCAGCATATTTTTTTTTTTTTAATGGTGTTTTGATTTAAACGCTTTTATTTCATTTGTTTAAAATTCATAGTCTTGTTCTGTTTTACAATTGGGTAAATCAACAAAAGATTTACATAAGTTGATGCAATTTTTGCTATTATGTTTGCATGATCATGCTTTAAAATGTTTTGTTTAGTGTGTTTGAGTATGTACCAATTTCTGTGTCATATCATCAATATAGGTGGGAAAAAAATGCCTGAAAATGGTTACTAAAAATAGAAATTTTCATTATTAAACTGCTCACTAATTTTTAAAAATATATTTTAAGTTTGAAGTTAACATAAAACATGAATATCAATATTAATAAGTAGAAAAATAAAAAGTAAATATGTGTCACTACAATGAGGAAATCACAAATGAATTCAAGCATCGATATTTACAGTAAATCTGAGCTTTTATTAAGGTATAGATCGATCAAAGCATGCCTGAGGAATACTGCATTTCAATACAGATGAACTCTATTTTTACACTTTTATTCCCAGTTTTGCTTAAACCTAAAATATTAGACTAAAATTCCATATTTGTTTCTTTCTTTTTCAATCAACTTAATGTAATGTAACTAAAGAGCAAACAACCAGTGTAAAGCAAGGTGCATCAATTTGTGAATGCAACAATTTTTTATTGTTTTCTTGAAAGATTTAAACTGTAAAATATGAGCTAACTTCATTTTAAGCTGTCTGAAAATAATGTTGGAAATAGGTATTTACTAATTTTTTAAGTTCTTTTTCACAACAAGAACAGGCTATACAATTGAAAATATTTCGAATATGACTGTAAGGTAGTCAAAATTTGACGCAACCATTGTGGTATTAACAATGTGAGAGAAATTTTACTTTTATGAAAAAAATGATATTCTAGACAAGGCACCGCAAATTTTTTACTTTAGCTTTTTTAAATAGCTATAAATTATGAAATATTTCAGATTTTTGGTCACATTTGGAACATTTATTTATTCTGTAAGTTTACATTTTTTTTATGACATTAGATGTGTCAGTATTATGAAAACAAAAAATTTCTTTTGTGTATTTTTTTTTTACAATAGTTAAGAAAAATTAAAATTTGGTTAGAATCAGATGTTAATATTGGTGTATATGAGCTGTTCACATTTTAATTAGTTTAGTTTGCTATTTTCTTGTTTGGGATTGAAATTTTTAGAAGAAATTATGGGAAAGTGCGCTGAGTTTATTTCTGTGACTTCTTGAAAAAGAGGTGTGGGTTGATGTTAATGTTTATTAAAAAAACTTTCAAGACAGCTATCTGAAAATTTGTGGTGTCTGCTTCGAGTCGTTCATGTGGATGAAAATTTGATATTTTCTTCATAACCTATCAATTAAAAAACTTTTATAATGTATGCTCATTATGTTACCTTACCTATTTTTGTCGATTTTCAAAAAGATGACTTATCTTTCTTTTCTTTCTAATTTGTTTCATTGATATAAGAGTGAAGTTTTATACAAACAAGGTTCTTGCATATATATATGTATGTTATTCTTAGTATATATACACACACACATTTTCTCTCAAAATAATCTAACTAGCTTAAATTTGACACTTATGTAAAGTAGGGCACTATATAATCTACCTCGTTGGACCGTAGGATAGTTTTATAAATTCTATATTCTTTTTCTGTTTATAGTTTATATTAGATTTTGGAGCTTACTGAATGAGAGAAACTTGGTATTTTTTTTCATTATAATGGAAAGATCATGGCTTTTAGGTAGATTAATTTTCTTGGGCAGTAGAACAAGGTATTTTTGCATTGTGAAATGATTTTAAGTATTTGTATGCTAAGTAATATAAAGAACAAATGATGGCTGAAAAAATGTTTTGGAATGGATGGCATCCAGGAACAATTGCTGCGGATCTTTACAACTGTGGAATTGGCTTGTAATATTTTGAAAATAACATAAAATTTAAATTGTTGAAAATATGCTAGTAAAATCGTGGCAATTTCCAGTTTTGTTTTCTGTATTAAAACCATTATTTATGAGTCTGGATAAATGGTATTGAATCAACATAATGCTGTTTATTAATATTTTCAGTTTCTTATTTTACTGTATGGGTCCCGAGTAATTGATTTTGCCTTAAAGAAGTATAACAATTAAATATAAGTTTTCTCTTGTGTGATAAAATTTTGTGAAAAGTATTTTAATCTTCTGTTCTGATTTTACATGATTAAATAATGTTTTTAAATTTCATGAAAGCCTATAATAGAATTTTCTGAGACTCTTAGTGAAACGCAAAAACGCTTATCCATATTGGTTGTAATGTTGTAGAAAATTAATTGTTGTTTTATTTTTTGACTAGTTATCATTTAATTTTGTTCTAATATTTGTTTGTAATAATAATAATTCTAATAATCTCCTTTTATTTTTAATATGATATGCAAAGTACAAAACAAATGGAAAGAAACTAAAAGTGTAACGATTTTGAGTGCCAAATGTTAAATGCATGTAATGAATTAATTTTATTAACCCTAAATATTAACATAAGAACGTATTTATCTTCATAGTTTTATGCATATAAGTTTTCTTCTTTAAACAAAAGTTATAACTTTTTATTTTCTGAACTATTCAAGTTTTTAACAGAAAATGAATATTATATTTATTTATTTATTATTTGATGGAGCAAACTTTTTTAGCTGGTGTTCTAATTATTAAGTCATATTGATATAAGTATGCAACATTGATGTTATCCACTCTTCCTGGTAATTTAACCTAACACTTAATATTAACAAGATAGAGGGTTGGGGGGAGAAGTAAGCAGTATTTGGGGTGCAGTTTGTTGACAGTATTAACTAAATGGCCGAATGACAATGTCACTAAAACTGCAAAAATTAGCATGAAAAATATTTAAACCAAAATGTTCCTTTATGTATTTGTGAGCAATGTTGGTTTTCCTTTCAAATTAATAGCAGATTTTTGATTTTGTATTTACAAAAAGTTTTGGTTTATGAACAACTTGAAATGATAAAGTCCTTCTGTGACTTATTTTTGTAGCTTTATTCGAGCAAAAAATAAATACTTTAACTAAAAATGTGAAAAATTTGAGCTACTAATTATATCAACATTTGGGAGTTTTTGACTGTATTGTTGACGTAGGTTTTAAAGCAGTTTCTTATAAATTAACGTTATATTAATGAGATATGCACTGTGCTCAACATGCTGCTAGAATTTATTTCCTGATTTCATACTTAGATGACAGATGCAATTTTTATTGGTTGCATACCAATAAATCAATAGTTTTCAATACAACAATAAGGCAATAGCTTTCTCCTTATTAATTGTTTCTAGCTTCAACCTCTCTCTTTTAAAATTTATTTCATTTGCATGCTATTTTGTATTATGCTTTTTATTTCTGAATGTAGAAACTTTTTAAAAATGACTTTTCGTTTCATTCTACCTCATTCTGTTTATTTAAAAAGAAAAATTTTAATTTTAGTTCTGTTTTAATTTAGAAATTTTTAGATGTTCTGGGGAGGGGGGAAACCAAACAAACTTTGTACTTGGTATTAATCCATTCACATAATTGAATTATATTTTAATTATCTTCAAATTGAAAGTTGTACATCTTGTTTTGTTTCTTTTTTTATTATTATTTTTTTATTCTGTGTGTATATAAATTTGGTTGATTAGATTAGTAGCTCATGCTGCTATGCTATATATGCAATTATTTAATATCAAATGAAAAAAAAAATCAAAATGTTTTCTTCCTCAATCATGTTGATCAAGTCCTTGTAAAAGTGCAATAAATTGAATTGTTTAAAATTTGGTGGCAGTTTCCAGTTGCATACGAAAATGATATCGATGAAACCGAAGCTTAGCTTTTTCATTGTAATTTAATTGGTTTGTCTTGTTGCTGTGGCTACTCAGCCATTATTATGTCTTACACCATAATCAAATGTGTGCAATTTGCAATTTAATGTTTTGTTTCAATTTATGATACCCCGACTAGTTGTAATGCTGATTTTATTTTGATAGCTTACTATGAGTGAAGCTGCTCGGCTTTTTTCCTTATGTATTTTTGGAATATTGAATACCGGTTTTTTCTGTAATTGTAAAGAGTTTGTGGTTTTATATAAATTCTTTTATTGTTAGATGTGCATATTTTTAATTTAGTTTTATTTTGTGTGTTTTGAATATCTATATTGTATAAATATATATATAAAGTATATTATATCTATTGTTTTTATTTACATCTATTATCCTGAACATTGTCAAATTAAGTCTGTGAGCATATGAGAGGAAAATGTCGCAATTTTGAATTTTTCTTTTTTTTCTTTCAAATGTTTGAAAGAATATTCAAAACAGATGATGATATGAGGTAGGGAGAAGCAAAGGGATGTAAGTAAACCTTTTAACTGTGTAGAATGCATGCAAAATTCAAACCATTAGTAGACTTTCATTGAGAAATTTTTCTAAATTATTCTGTTCTTCAGTAATTTTTCTGTAGAAGTTTCCTGAATTATCCTGTGTTCTGAACAGGAAGGCAGAGTCGGAGGAGAAATGATAGATTCTGGCTTCAGTTCTGGGGATTTTAAAGCCTTTGACCTCGACTCCTTTACCCCAAAATGAGCCCAACTCCGACTCTACAACCACTGACAAAGTTGCGGACTTTGAAAGGAAATGATCGACTCCGACTCTTAAGATTTTAAACCTTCGACTCTGGACTCCAACTCTGACTCATTTACCCCAAAAATAGTCCGACTCCAACTTTGCAGCCCTGGTTCTGATAGCTGCTCCAGCTATCGCCATCTTTTGCCTCAAAACAGAGAAGAATTTCACCAACCATTGTACTAGTTACCTTCACAGTTTTTATTTTAGCACTTAGACCCCCTTTGCTTTTCTTCTAGATGCTTCGTATAATTTTTTTAATAACTTATTATTGTTCCAAGAGTTGTTTGATATATTAATCATAGATGTTATGTTCAGTGTAGTATTTTGTAGTAAGCAGTAAGTTACGGCCCATGCAATATACCAATTGGTGTATTGCTTGTGTCAGTATATTGCATATACTTCTGTCTTGGCCGTGGCTTTGAGCAGTAATTATATTTCAAACTGGTGTAAGTTAGCTACTTGTGGGGCAGTACTGGTAAACTTAGATAGGTTGTCAACTTATATAGGTTAATGTGTATGATTGGGACTGATTTTCAACCTGACAACTTATACAGATGGCCAACTCTGCAGGTTTTACATGCTTCTTAACATGACGTGTGTGTGCCCCGTAAGAGTTTATTTAATTTTTCTTATTTTTAACCTCACACCCATAAAATTGTACTTAGAAAAAATCGGCATGGAAGTGGATCATAATATTCTAGTTACTTTAGTTAAATGCATTAAAATTTGCTTTATCAGTTATAAAACTTGTTATTGTTTTTCTTTTTTTTTTGAAAGCTTTTATAATTTTTTGAAATTTTAATCAGACTACGCATTATTAGTTATTTCTTGTTATTATTCTTGAAGTTTTTCTTGCACAATTAATGTATGTCTCTGACTTGGCATAGACATGATTCTTATTTAATAGTTTTTTTTCTTGTTTAGAGTCCTGTTTAATTGAAAACTATTCTAATGGCAAATTTCCTTGCAATGTTATCTAACTCTAAACAGTTCACATTTCAACTTAATAATGCTGTGGTTGGATAAGATTTAAGTGAAAACATTATGAGTAGAAAACTGTTTTTGAGTTGGGTCTGTTTTTATTTATTTATTATCATAATTATTATTGTTTTCTTTTTTTTTTTGTAACTTTAAAAATTACTATTTATATATTATTTTTCCTCTTAAATATTTTCCTCTTTTTTTTTCATGCATTTGAAGCAAAGTACCTTTTTGCAGAGTTATCTGAAACTTAAAATATAGCAGTTTGAAAGGAAAAAAATATATATTTAAGTTTATTGCTCCAATTAAAATATTTCAATTATAAATTTTGTATCCATAGTGAAGGAAACAAATTACTTCATATTACTTACATAATTATTGTTTATATCAGACCTTATCTAAAGGGGAAACATCTTGACATTTCATTAGTTCAAGTGAAGAGCTTTTATGAATAGTATATTTTATACTCTCTTTATTCAATTATTGATATATTTTTAATTTGTAAAACTGAACAGTGTTGGATTAATTAAGAGTTACCTTTTCGTAGTAGTCTCATAATATGCAGATCTTGGAAAAGTACATCCTGGCTCATATTAATAGGAATTGCCCACTAATACTAACTATTGCTTAATTGCTAACTATATTAGCAGGGGATAGCCTCGTACACCCAAAGGCCCTAGCTCCAGTCGGTGGATTTTCTAGATGCAGAAATTTACAAGTGTTCATGTTGTATGAATGTGTGGCATGTAAAAGATCCATTGAGTACTTGTTTGGCTTTGAGTACTCTTGTCAACTAGTGCAGTTTTGTATCAAAGAGAACCGTAGTGCCTCCATCTGGTGGGGAAACTGGCGTCAAATTTCTCGTTAGTATGGCATCCCCCGATAGTGATGTCACATGGAATGAGAACTCGTTTGGCTTCAAGTACTCTTGGTAACTAGTTCAGTTCTGCATCAAAGAGAACTCAGGTTCCCCCATCTGGTGGGAAAACTGGCTCTAAAGTTCTAATGGTAATGGTATCCATCGATAGTGGGGCCAAACAAAGGTATAAATGCTCTAGGTCTGCAAAAGGTAAACCTCTGATGCAACTCCATTTGAAAGAATGAAGGTATTAACAGGAATTGAGTGACTACTTTGTTTTATTTTATTTTTTATTTCACACTTTTATGTTTGTATTCGTGCTTAAGAAGCATCGATCAAGGGATATTTTTCTTCATATGCTCACCAACTTGGTTTTAGATTTGAAAAATCAAAGAAATCAAACTCTTGAGTTACTGTTATATTTAACATGTGTGTTGAGATGTAATCTTTATTACCTGTGAAATGAGATCTATATTCGTAAGACTTGTTACAGCCCTTGTTTTCTTATACCATTTGTTCTTTATATATCTACTCTAGAGACTGCAATTGAAATGGTTTCTTAAGCACTTCCTTTTTACGACTTGGTGAGAGAAAAACATATTTTTAAAATGAGTTATGAAGGACATGCTTACCTGACCAAACAATCACTTTTTATGTGTCATGCATAACACTACATATGGTACAAATCTTGTTGTCCTTATGTTCATTTTATGAAGCCCATTAGTTATTTTTAATAAATATTCTTCCCACTATTGCTTTTGTCTCATTTCTGTTTTCTCATTTACTAATAAGTGATTTTTAGCTAATTTTCCTTGTTTTCTTACTATCAGTGACCGAACTTATTGAGACCACCATTTGATGTAGATGGTCTCATCTGGATTTGTTGCTGAAATTTTTGTTACCACTTTTTATTAGAAATTAATCATTAGTGATGTTCCCATCAAATTAACTGAGAGTATACTCCCAGTAATCAGTTATGCACAATATATGTATGTGATCATATACATATGAAAATTTTGAAGCTTGAGAGTATGCGCTATATGTCTAAAAAATGTTTGAGAGTATACAGTATATTTGGAATGAACCCCACTGTTAATCGTAGAAAATGAATTTCAACAATGCAACAACAGCTGTCATTGTTAACAAAGAGAATGAATCAAAAAATACTTCAGGGCTAAAAACTCCTAACACTTCGTGAATCTATGCACCTGCTCTCATTTGGAACGATAAGGTTAGATTTTGAACGGTAATAAGCAAAGCATTCTTAAATAAGCAAACTTAATAGCTTTTATTGCAGTGAAGAACTTTGCTTTTTTATATAATTATGAGGGCAAATCAAAAAGTCTTTGCGTCTATTTTTTATTTGCTAAAAACAGGTACATACAGTGGTGGTAAAAAAAATTGCATCACCCGCGCCGCAAAGGATTGGAATATCTTCCCGACTGCATTCAACACACAGTCAAGCATCCCGTATCCCAGATGATTTGGGGATGTATTTCTGATCAAGGAGTTGGTGGGCTTCACTTTGAGCAAGAAACAGTAAACGCTCAGGTGTATATTGACATTTCGGAGGAGAAATTGCTTCCTACTATCCGGGATCACTTTACTTCAGTTCCAAACGTCATTTTCCAGGATGATTCTGCTTCGTGCCATAGGGCAAAACTGGTAAGTAACAATTTAAAAAACCTTTATCCTGCCAATAGACTGAAATTGACATGGAGTTAAGTAATTTTTTTTTCCTCTAAACTCACAAGCAGGTTTAGAAGTGGAAAAATGAGCATGGGGTCAGCAGTTTGCCTCGGCCCGGAAACAGCCCTGATCTATGTAAACAGTTATCTGATTCCTTCTGTTAAATGTTTATTCCATAAGTTTTTCAGAATTTTACATACATTCATGGTTAATTGGCCAACCAAAACTTCTCACATAATCCCATTGTTGTGAAAATACGAGGGTGATGCAATTTTTTTACCAGCTCTGTAGTGTGGGATTAACTAGCCCGTTTTTTTTTTTTTTTTTGAGCAATCATGATTGCTTATTGCTTTCATTTGACTGTTTTGGCGTCCTATCATTTTATTTTCCCACCAGCAGCACCCTCTGCAGCATCACCGTCGACCGGTCTTGCAATATTTTTTACCAGCACTGTAGATGTATTTACAAATATATGTAAGGTACTACGTACCTTACACTATTTCTCCACATAGTCACCACACCGGTTCAGACATTTGTCCCATTGCACCACTAAATTGGAGATCCCCCCCCCCCTGGTAAATTCTTCCGCCTGCCTGTGGAATCACCGTCAGACTGCATTCTTGGCTCATGTTCATAGTTCGCGTTACATGTGAAACTCTGTCCTGCCAGAAACTTCTTCAGTGAAGCGAAAACGTGAAAATCACAAGGACAAGGTCTGGACTGTAGATGCCCCTGTGAATTGCTATGGGTTTTGTCCGTTGCTTCGTACGAAACGAATAATACTTCGCTGTTCATAAGTTGTGGACGTATGAACAACAACCGTCATCTTAAATGACTGATAGCAGCTCCGCTCTTTCGAGCAAAAAGCCAAAACGACTGGTACGGTTCAAAGAATTGTACCTGCTGGGAATGTATGTGTTGGCTTTGTATTCACAGCCATATTTTGGCCAAAAAAAATAGGCGTAAAGACTTTTTGATTTGCCCTCGTACACCTACATAGTATCGTTTCTAGCAAACACTTTATTTCAGCTGAAGTGGTGTTGGACTGAAGCTGTAAGTATGTCATGTTGTTTGGTATGCTATACAATAGAAACTTCTCCTATTGTATACATTAGTACTACACTTCATTGTACATTCTATGCGGGAGTTGTATGTTCAATTGAAATAAAAGCCAAATATTTGACATATTTATACAGTTCAACTCGCTTATAACGAGTGTGAAGGGACCGATATATTTGCTCGTTATAACCAAGTGCTCGTAAAATACGGATTCGTGAAAAAAATCACAAAAAATTAATCATGTCTGCTTTATTTTTACATTTGTGTACATTGCTAAAGAAGTTAGTTATTTGCTTTGAACTGTCTTATTGTTTCTTGCTTCGCGAAGCAAGTGGTCTGAAAAACATCATCATTTGCATCCGTGGCTTCAAAATAGTTTGAAGTTTTTCTTTACTTTAGAAGCCAAGTACTTCGAGTGCTATCAGGGTTCGCCGATATATGTCGGACATTTATTTTGAAAATATCATGATATTTTTGATTTTTATTTTTTCAACTATGGTATTTTCAATATAAAAATTATATTAATCATAGTAATATTGCTCATTTATCATTAAAAATAACCAAAAAGTTATGTGATATATTTTGATGATGTATACATTATTAATATAACAAAGTAATATAATATTCCTTTTTTATTTTATGTTCATAAAATTATTAGTAATGTAACAATTTTTTAATTCATAATAAGAGTGCTTAATTAAATATTAAACGTTGGTCAGAAAAAAAAGAAAATGTCTTATGATTGTGCAGTGTGCACCGACTAATGCACATCTTTTTATTCCTAAGTCATTCAATTTCAAGAGTAACTAACAGAAGAAAAATGAATAAAACAGCTAATGCTAAATTAGCTGTTAATAAAAATGTTAAATGAAATATTAGATATAAATAATGATAGAAACCTTAATTTTTTGTTTACGTATTGTAATAAGGATATAAAAGAAAATGAAGAGTGATTTGAAGATGCATTTACTATTTTGAAAACTTTATCCTATATTTTCAATCAGTACAAACTGATTGAAAATATAGGATATATATCAAAATATCCAATGTTTTAAAATATCGGATATTTTCGAAAATATCATGATATTCACTTTCCATAATTTAATTTTTACAAACATTTTTGTTTAGCAAGTTCATAGGTGCTATCTCTTTAAGAAACGCAGTCAAAAGCAGAAACTGAAATTGTTAAGCACAGTTTTACAGTGAAATTTAGGCCCCCTGAAAATTCTGAGAGGAAGCTCAAGCTTCCCGAGCCTTTTGGGTTATCAGGCCCTGACTATGATATTCTCGGAAGTACTCGTATGTCTCCGAAATGATGATACAAATAAATACAAATGTGACGACCAGCAACAGACTCTTAGCCCAGCTAGGCTGGTCCTAGTCAATACTTAACATTCGCTATAACAAATAGATACATTTAAAATACTCCTCTACTCCACGAATTTCAAAAGATGGGCCGTGCCATCATTTGTGCTCAAGATTTATGTCTTATCTCTAACTTTCGGTTGAGTTCAAAATGTTAACGGAATATTTCCAAAAATAGAATACAGTCGAATTCCGACTTACGCGAGGGATGCGTTCCAAGACCCCTCGTGCAAGTCGAAATTTCTCGTTGTAGAACAACGTATGTTTAGAATTTTTTTACAAACATACCCAATTATTTCAGACCTGTGTGAAAACTCTTCATGTTTCAGACCATTTCTTAACTATATACTATCGTACCTTTTATAAAGAACTGACTTTTTACTGTATTTTAGAAAAAGCGTTACTATTAAACAAAAATTACTGTTATGAAGCACAAAATCAATGACTAGTGAGATGAATTAAAACAGTAGGGTCATTAAGTACATTACTGCATTATAATAGCACTGAACAGTAGATATCGTAAACTTAATTATAGTTTTTAAAATGATGGTTTATGCAGTGTGGGAACACTCCTATTTCTGGCCTGTTTAATGCACAATGAAAGAGCAGCTTCCATTTGAATTGTTCGTATCAAAGATTAACTCATACCTAATTGTCGTGCAACGTTCGAAGCACTTTATAATTGTTCAAGCAAATCGAGAATCTTTTAACTTTTCTTACATTGTCAGAAAAACTTTTTCTTTTTCTTTCCAATTTCGCCAACTTTAGATGAAAGAGCTCGTTTGGAAGCCATTCTATTTTATCTATGTTCGTATGTAGAATGAAAAAAAAAAGTTAAGAATGGGAACGGTTATTTGTATAAACTACAGTAAAGCGCTGTTTAGACTAATTAAGTGTGTGAACTTCCGTTTTCAGTGATGCTAAAGGAATAAAAGTCCATTCACGAAACCAATATTTAGTGCCAACGAAGCCCTTTCTAACGCTTCGCCGCTCCTTTCCAAAAAAATTCATTTTCAGGAGAACAATTTGCGTCAGCAATAAAAAATTCATTACTCATGAAAAACTCGCGTTATAGCCATTTCGCGTAAGTCGGATCGCGTTGTAGCTGGATCAGACTGTAATCTTTTGAAAACTAAAAAACAGCAGAAATTTTACGAATTACAAAAACTTTGCCCGCTTTAAGCGGAATTTGCTCGTTAAAATCGAGTTATGTTTCCCTTACACTGTGCCAACCAAATAATTTTGATTTTTTTTCACTTGATCCGAGCTCTCGCTAGAAGAGGACTTATTAAAAGCGATTTCGACTGTAGTTCTGATCTTGCTGTCATAATGGGGTTGTTTCCTTCAGTCAAAAGTACAACTTTTAGTCACTGAAATTGATAGAATAAGCAAAAACAATAACATGGAGCGAGAAAATACTTTTATTTTCCTAACAGTTATTTTTTGATTAATGTTTTAAAATGTCCGATTTTTCAAACAAGGCGTGATCTTTATATGACGTCACAAATGATGCACTTTGGCGCATCTTTCTATCACGTTTCCACGTTATGATAATCAAGAAGTGGATTAAATATTGCGCTCTACGCTTGCTATCAACCATTTCGTTGCCAATACACGTGAGTAAAGATGCGAATTAAATATTTTGTTCTGTGAATGGCAACACTGAATGACTTTCTCACCATTTGTGACTTCATCGGCATAAGCGTAAGTAATGAAAGCGCAACGATTAAAATTTTTTTTTTTTTTAAATATTAAACTTAAACATGACAGTATTCGAACTCAACAATATGTAAATTGCCTATTTGGCGTAGTTGTTTTTCTGCGGATATAAGCATAGACTTTAGAGTTGGAAAGGGGCTCAATGGATTTAATGGTTTGTTAGTCAAATTGACGCAAGGCCGTGTCAAATGTATAATTCAGATTTATTTATCATCTCAGTGAGCATTTTTTATTTTTTAATGTAACATAAACCAATAAGTGGTTTTTAACTTAATGTCTCCTGCTTTGCTACTCTGTTATCCACCAATGGTTATGGGGCCATTGAAACGCAATAATAGTTATCTTCGAGCAGAGACAAAAGTAGTAGATTGACTAGAGTAAAAAATATCTACTTGGAACTTTTATTGCCGTTTTGTCAAAAAAGGAAAATGGCTGACTTTGCTGGAGACACGGAGGACATCCGGATAAAGGTTGAGAAATTCAACGGATTCGAATACAGACGCTGGGTTTCGAAAATGAGGGTGGCGCTTATGGGAGTTGGAAGCTTGCAAATTGTGACATGGGCATTCCACGGTATATTTGACATTATGGCTGCGTTCGGAAACGATCCACCGGTTACACCGCGTGGTTAGTCCGGTGTGGTTATGACGTATTTGGAATTTCTCTAGGAATTCCGGTAGAACAGCTGTGTTTCCGAACGCTCGTGGTTAAACCGCGGTAGTTCTAGTTCAGCAGCAAACGACACTCCAATCAAAGCGTAACTTTCATAATAGGCAAGTCACGTGCGTTACGACCAAAACATGAAACACGACCGGATTGGCCAACACAGACTTTGTGACGTTTGTGATCTCGCTAACCGCTTCCAGACAGCGGTGCCACAGGTTGCTACCAAGTCGACCGCCAGAAAACAACCGCAGCGTTTCCAAACGCGGTTAAGTGACGTCACCGGTTGCACCGAGGCGACCGATCCGCGTTTCCGAATGCACCCTAGGTAGAGTCAGTAACGTGACCTTTTTTTGCTATAACTTTTTAATTTAACGTTTGATTTGCAAATTATTTTAATTTGAGCTGTGTGTTGGTAGGAAAAGATCAAAATAAAATAATATGCTAATCAAACAGTAAATTAAAAAGTTATGGCAAAAAAGGTCACGTTACGGACTCTACATAAATGTCAAAAATACCATGGAATGCCCCGACAGGAGATTCATTGAAACCTGATGGAAAGGATCCGAAGGAAATAGCCAAGTTTCAGCGGCTAGACGAGAAAGCGTATTCTTTGATCTACAGTTGTTTGGAAGAAAGATATCAAGAACTTATTGATGACACTGAAAGCTCACACGAAACATGGAAAGTTCTTAAGGACAACTTCGACATGCAGTCCCGAGCAAGATTGGTGAGAAATTTAGACGAATTTTTTCGTATTAAGTTTAATTCCGAAAATGAAAATATTGGAATGTTTATTAGGAGGGTTAAACAATCTGCTACTCGTTGCAATGAAAGTAATCATAAAATAGCCGATTTATACATATGCTTTCAATTAATAAGAGATTTGCCTGATGAATTTAATGGAATTGTTCATAAATTGCATACTGTGGATGATAAAGATTTTACGGTTGAAAAAATCTCCGAAGCTTTGCTGCTAGAAAATAGTAGGTTAAATTTAATCGATTATGACAAGGGTAAAAATGAAAATTCTGTTTTTGTAACAAAATATGAGAACCGTAAAAATAGCATACAAAAGTTAAATTTGGAGAAAAATAATTTAAAACGAGATAATGTCTTAAAAATAGGTCCAAGTCATGAATGTGGTCTTTATGGACATTTAAGGCGTAATTGTTTCAAATTTAAATCTAAAAACAAATTGAACAGAAGTCTGGAACCAAATTTTAAAGGTTGCATTACCGAATCTAACGTAAATCTGAGTGTAATATCAAATAATAACAAATGTTCAGATTCTGATTGTAATGTAGGATTTGTAAAAGACTTGAAAATAAGTTTTGTCCTGGATTCTGGAGCCACAAATCGTAATTTAAATGAGTCTTATCGTAAACGATAACTCATTTAAATAACTTTCGTGAAATTAAAGAACAAAATATGTCTGTTGCAACTAGAAATTCTCATGCGCCGATTAAAGGCGTTGGTACGTTAAATTTTCATGTGAAATGTGATGGGGAATTTGTAGAATTTAATTTGAGTGACATGTTATATGCTCCAGATCTGAGACGAAATTTGTTTTCAGGACTTATGCTAGTTAAGTATGGTTATAAAACTTTGCGGAAATGGTAAAGCTACCGTTTATTCTGCCGATCGTAGCAAGTGATTTGAATTTAAATTAGGGGTTCAATTCTATGAAATTGAACCAATTTGGCCAGAAAATAGTTTGAGAAACCCTACAGCAAACGTAACTTCTAGTGAGAAAATTGAACTTTGGCATAGACGTTTTGTACACTGTAATTATCATAAACTGAACCAGATCTCAGAGTGGGGCCGTGAGGGATTTACCAGAGATACCAATTAATAAGAATATTTGTGATATATGTTAGGAAGCAAAATCTAAACGTTCATCTTTTAAAAAATCGAACACAGTGAAGGCTCAAAAGGTGTTAGAAAGAGTTCACACTGATGTATGGGGAAAGTCGCATGTTAAAACAAAAAATGGGCATGTGTACTATCTTTCGATAATTGATGAATATTCAGGTCATGTGTGGATCTATTCCTTAAAAGCAAAATCAGAGGTGTTTTCTAAGTTTAAGTTATCTATTTCATTTGCGGAAAAACAATCTGACTGTAAATTAAAATGCATTCGTAGTGATAACGGACTTGAATTCTGTCATATTGAATTTGGGAAATTTCTTGAAGAAAGAGGGATTAGACATGAAAGAACAGTTATCATGACACCAGAAATGAATCCATTTGCCGAAAACTTTGATGGTTACGCAATGGATGCAGTTCGGGCAATGTTAATCGAATCTAAGTTACCAAAGAAATTTTGGCTTGAAACGCTTTTTCATTACGTTCATGTAAGAAATCGAATTCCTGTAGGAAAAAGAGTCAAAAGTCCTATTAAACTATGGTATGGAAATCAGGGGCGGATCCAGAAATTTTTGTAAGGGGGGTCAAGTGTCAATGAACAGACTCCATCGTAAAAAAAGTATCAGTAAGCAGGTGTGCCCGTCCCTCTAATAGTGATGGAGCACCTCTCATATGCTATGGAGCACCCCCACCCCAACTGAGACAAAAACCCTTTCAAATTGCCATCTCCCCCTCCCCCTAAAACTTTCAATGGTGCAACCTGCACCATGGATCATATTCCTTCAAATTCTCATCAAAAGTCACATTTCTTTAGGCAGACAGGTTGGTCATGATGGAAAAAGCACACACACACACACACACACACACATACATGTGGTTCGAGATGGAAGAATGCACTGAAAAAAGGTTAAGCTTTTTTGAGATGAATATTCTTTTGAAAATTAACAAAAACTCAAAATAACAACAGCCCAGTAAACGAACCCAGTCT